>NC_056739.1:1328836357-1328913857 GCF_019279795.1 Protopterus annectens | reverse complement strand
GAAATTCTGTTAATATCTCAGGTAACAAAAGTCTCTTGTGTATATGCTATAGGAAATAACAAAAAGTAGTCTTTATATTTAACATGTTTATATATAAAGTTTCTAAAGTTAATTATAATATGATGTATGTAACTGGCAGTATGATTAAGATTGGTATATGTGATAACATATTCTTTTAAGATCCATATAAAAGGTGTGTTTATGAATTTTAGTTGATATGATGTTGGTCTCATTATAAGTTCCATGGCTGATACTTCCCATAAAGATTTCCATTTAGCTAAATAGGTTATATCTAAGAGCTGAGAAATTGATCTTATTATAGCGGAAATCAAATAGAGATTTAGATCTGGGAAAGCTATTCCACCGTTCTTCCAGCTGTTAGCATGTTGATTAATAGTAATTCTAGTTTTTTTTTTTTTGTGACCAAAAGAATCTTAGTATTAAAGTGTTTAGTTTAGTTATAAACCTTTTTGAGGGTAGAATTTGAATGGATTGTATTATGCATAAGATTTTAGGTAGAATTATCATTTTTATAATGGTTAGTCTTTCTTCAGTAGTAAATAATGTTGTATTCCATTTTGAAAATAATTCTTGGATATTTTGTAAACATTTGTTATAGTTTAATTGAATAATTGATTTAATGTCTTTGGCAAGAATGATTCTAAGATATGTGATTTGATCTGCGTTAGCAATGTGATATATATTATTTCCTATCATCCTTTTTTTTATTATTAGGATTTTTGTTTTATTGTCATTGAATGATAAACCGGACATCATTTGAAATGTTTTAATTGATTCATATAATGACATGAATGAGGAGTAATTTCCCTCTATGGTGATAAGAACATCATCCCCAAACAGCTGGATTTTGGCTATATTGTCTTTATCCATTTCCAAACCCTCTATTTCTTTATTGTTTCTTATTTCATTTGCCCAGGGTTCCATGATCAAAGTAAATAGTAGAGGAGAGAGAGAGAACATCCTTGTTTGGTGCCTTTTGTAATATATATTTTATTGGAAATATATGACCCTATTTTGATATATGCATAGGTTTCTTCATATAAATGTTTTAGAAGATTAATAAAATTATGTGAAAAATGTAAGCATTCCAAAAGAGTAAATAGATAGATCTAGTTAATAGAATCAAAGGCCGCATTAATATCAAGACTAATTAATAAGTTCCTTTTCTTCCTTTGCGAGAAGTCTGTAATAGCTAGGGTTCATTTTATATTATCAAAAGTACTTCTGTTAGTTATAAATCCTTTCTGGTCTTCGTCTATTAAGTGGGGTAAGAATTTCTTTAATCTTTCTGAGAATATATTCATAAACATCTTATAATCAATATTCAGTAAAGATATTGGTCTGTATGAAGAACAGAATTTTGGGTCTTTATTTGATTTTAAAATAGGGGATATAAATGTATATTTCCAGGATGGGGATATAATATTATCACTTTGGGCCGAATTATATACTTTGTGTAGTAAGGAAATAGCCATTTTGGGCATTATCTTATATATTTCAGGAATAATTCCATCGTTACCTGGAGCTTTGTTTAGTTTAAGCTTACTTACTTGACTTTGTATATCTGATAAAGTAATTTGTTTATCAATAACTTCAATTTGTTGTTTGTTTAGTTTATTATATATATTCTTGTTAATATAATCTCTTATGTTATCTTGTGTTTGATTTTGTGTGGATTGATTAATTTCATCAAAGTGACATCTAAACTCTTTTAATATATCTTGCATACCATGTACTTCTCTTTCCTTTTTTGCAGAATGTATTTCTTTAATATAATTATATTTATTTAATCTTTTGGTCTTATTCTTAAGGTTTAATAGATGTTTAGGATTTACAGAATAAGCAATAAACCTATATTTTTCTAGTGTTATCTTTGTTTTATGATATAGGATAGATCTATATTCCTCATTTAGTTTGTATATCTCATCCCTTACATTCTTTGAAGGCAAGTTGTCTTTATTATTTGTGTATAGCGAGTCCCGTTTATCCTGTATTATTCTTATATCTTTATCCCATATTTTCATCTTATTATGAAACCATTTGTTTATTTGTTCATACAAATATGCTTTTAGGGAATCCCAAATAAATATATTGTGTGTCTGATGCTGAGTTTATATTAATGAAGTTTTGTGTCTCTTCTGTTATGAATAAGTGAAAATCTTTAAGTTGTGTGAGATATGCTGGAATCCTTTTAATTTGGACACTATGGGTGTTATTAATATTAAGTTCAAATATGATAGTATTATGGTCCAAGATTGGGCAGGATATAATTTTGCTATTGGTCAGGTTATTCATTATCTGTGTGGAAAGAAATATTCTATCAATTCTAGAATATGTTTTGTATCTATTAGAATAGAACATGTATTTTAATGAGTTATGATCCACAAAATGATGTATGTCTTTGAGTAGGTGTACGTCTATGAAATTTATAAATTGTTTAGTTTGTGCTGTAATTTTTCTTTTTCCTGAAGTGGTTGTATCTTTGGGGTCTAAGATACAGTTGTCGTCACCTGCCATAATGATATGTCCCTCAGATAGTGAAACTATTTGATTCAATATGTGTCTAATAGTATTAGTACCAATACCAGGTAACCAATAGTTGTCTGTTAATGTATATAGTTTCTTACCCATCTCAATTACAGCCAAGCAAAGCAAACCTTTATTGTCTTGGTATGTTTTGATTATTCTGGGTAATGGTAATGTTTTGTTCCACAATATTGCTACACCTCTTTTTTTCGTACACTCTGAGCTTACTATAGTTGTGTATTTATTTGTACCTAGAAATTTAATAGTATCTTTTGTTAAATGGGTTTCTTGTAAGAATACTATATTAGGTTTATGAAAAGCTAGATATTTAAACAAATTACTTCTTTTATACGGATTGTTCAAACCATTTATGTTAAGTGACATACCTTTCAACATAGTCATATTATGTAATTGTACCTGAAAGATGTACTAGTAACATATCAATATCATATGTATAATGTGAAAATTTCCACAAAAAAGTGAATTTGTTCCTAGTAAAAATATTAAATCTCATGTCTTTAGGAAAAAAATGTATTCCTTGAGCTTTATTCTCTATGTTGTATCTTTCGGCTTTTCCCGGTTAGGGGTCGCCACAGCGGAACTCAGGTCCGCTAATGATTGGTAGTTGATTTTTACATGTCGAGCTACTAGCCCTGATGCACAACCTTCAACGAAGGTACGCCCGTTTATGCATGTCTCCACGCAGAAGATGTTCTAGCTGAGAATCGAACCGGACAGCGTCTTACTGTGAGGCGACAACGCTACCGCAGCACCACCATCACGGGAATGAGCTTTATTCTCTATATTTTCTGTAAATAAGCTACTCTGGATATCAAAAAACTCTTTTTTAAAAAAATTATTACATACACTAGATAAAAACAAACACCCCAATGCTCCCCGCCTAGAGTTATAACCTCCTAATCCCAATGACATCTGTCACTGAGATCAACCCCTAAACTGTAGCAACAGAGTACAAACTCCACTAATAACATACTTTATATACTTTAAGTTAGAAACATTAAGATAACCAAATTCTAATGAAATCATTAATTGTCCTAATATAGTGTTATCTGGAAGGTTTATACATTCATAGATATCATATCTAATAAACCTATGTAACCTAATAGATTCAAGATATGATTTACATTCCAAAATAAGGCAAATGTCTAACAGATTATTTAAAAGGACTAAGTAATTTAGCCCACTGCCTTACTATTAACATAGATAACAGAGGATGTGTGTATAAACAACATTTCTATTAGGTTATCAGATATAATACGTTATCCAGGACACAATGTTATTGTTCAAACCATGGTATGTTTAAATGTAATTCTATTTTGTATTAACATGTTTGTAACTCTCGTCATATCTCTTCCCTTTATTTAACTTATATACATGAAAAAGAGAGGGAAGAGAGAGAGAAAGAGAGAGACAGACAGAGAGAGAGAGAGAGAGAAAAGTAAAATAAGGCTAACATGCAGTTAGGATCCCGTGTAAATAGTTATATTTAGAATGACTATTTAGAAGATGTAGGTGTAATTATAAACAGTATGTCATTTAAACAATCATTGTATCACCCCCAAATGGGATGTATTCACTATAAACACGTGTATATACAACCGCTTTCACTAGTGGCAGAATAAGATATCTATTTGCAAAGTTATTTTTAGTATACCACTTTTGTTATTCAATTCTTTGCTATGCAAACAAACATTCTGAAATGGGTGGGCGGCACAGTGGTGCAGCGGTTAACGTTGTCACCTCACAGCAAGAGGTTCTCCGGTTCGATTCTCAGCTGGGGTGCCTTCTGTGTGGAGTTTGCATGTTCTCCTGGCGTGGGTTTCCTCCGGGTACTCCGGTTTCCTCCCACATTCCAAGACATGCATCTGGAGCATTTCTCCCCGGGCCTCCGCTGAAAACAGGCTCTGTGGAACCTAGTCGGACATTCCCGGTCAACAAATGTTAAATAAAATAAAATAAAATAAAAAAAAATATGCATAACCTTACTTATGACACTTAAATATAAAGGTTGCACAAATTTGTGAAGATATTAACTTTGAGTATGGTAACCATAATCATAGTATGCAGTGAAAGATGAGGGAGAGAAAAAATATATATTTTATACATATACATATATACATATGTATACATGTATATATATATATATATATATATATATATATATATATATATATATATATATATATATATATATATATATATATATATATACACATACATACAAATATATATATATATATATATATATATATATATATATATATATATATATACACACACACACACATACATACATTCATACATACAAAAATGAATGTCATCATCAGTATTTACACTTGTAGGGTCTAAGAATAAAGCACAGATATTTACATTTTAATACTCACACAGTTTTCTCATAACCATCTCCTCTCTCACCTCTTTTTTTTTGTACATTTTCTTCCTTTATCTGTTCTGTAATCCTTTCTTTGAGTCACAAAAGATGAAGATATTATGTTATTGTAATATGTAATCTTGTCATCGACCATGTAAATGATCATTTTAAGTAAATAGTTGATTTAAAACAAAAAAGACTGTTAAACCAAGTTACAGTCAAAATAGAGTTCTGCACTTCCTGGAAATGTTCATCGCACGGTGATGATGTCATCCAGCTGCTTCACATCATCGAGGGAGTTCAGAGAGAGAAGAGATGATTCCACAAACTGTAGAAAGTTTTCCAAATGAATAATTAGCTCATGAGAGCACTGCACGAGGTAAGAAGAATGTTCAAAGTTGTCTCCCTTATTTTTTTCGGCGGGAAACAGCTGAGTTTCAGTAAAAAAAACATTTTATACATGTGAATCAGCATATATTTGTTTCCCATACTAGAAACTGCAAAACTGTCATCAAAAAAAAAAAAAGTTTTCAAACAAAGCATGAAAGCAATGTTGTAACTTTTCCTACTGCTCTATTTTGTCATTTAAAAGCACTATGTTTATTTTTAACTATATATATTCCCTAGAGTTTCGATTAATATATAAATAATAAGCCTTGTAATAGAAACACATATAACATCTTCCAGCTTTTCAGAGCTAATGTATGTATTGGCATTTAAACCCACAGATACTATACTACCTTCCCAACATTTACCTATCCTGAACAAATGTATATCATGTACATATTTAATAATTACATTGTGAATTCTTGTTCTACTCTGAGGGTGTAACACAGTTTATGCTCAGTGCTGACCAGTACTGTATGATTAGAAGTGAGATGGAAACTGTTATATGAATATGTTATTCTCTATGACTTAAAGTGCAATTAGAAGAGAGAAGAAGGCTTTGAGCATGTTATGCATTGTTATTACTTTAAGTTTAGAGAGACTTATGTATACTATGCTATATATACAGGGAATTATATGTATATATATATATATATATATATATATATATATATATATATATATATATATATATATAAAAACATTTTCTTCTTTTCTTTCCCTCCCCTCCACCCTTCCGTACTTTATATTTTCCAATGTATCCTTTCATTTTATCTTACATAGAATATTAAATATTTATAACTGTATATATTATAGCTGTGTGAAATTAAAGTGTAATATACAGCTAAGAAGTATCCTATGCTATGAAGCAGATACTGAGGTAATGCATTTTTATATGGTATGCTTACTTATATAAAATGAATACTTAAAGTGTTAATTATAAATATATTGATGGTATATTAAGTATGCTATGTTACACCAAATTAAGTTATGAATGAAACATTATATATATGCAACATATGAAAAGCAGTGTAATTCTTACTTTGCATTTATAACATATCAAAACAGACTTGTTAATAAAAGCATAGTCCACAATAATAGTTTGTTTTATAAATAGTCTGCATTTCTCATGTATTCTTTAGTCTCTTTTGTTTTTCAGTAGATTTCCATGTAGTTTTAGGAGTCATTCTTTTAAGAGAGGGGTTAGCCCACTCCATCTCTTCTATTTTTTCCAGTAATTTGTGGTTTTTAACATATGTCACAGCAGAATCAAGATCCTCAAACAATGAAGGTCCATCAGGAAGAAAAATCTTCAGCCTTGCTGGAAACAAGAGGTGAGTCTTAATCTGTAACTTTTTCAGTTCTTTAATTAGAGGTAAAAAAAACTTTCTTTTGGTAATTAACATTGTTGAATAGTCATTATCGAAGCGAATGATAGAGTCATTGTATTTTAAAGGTGATTTTGACCAGGCTGTTTTTAGAATTAAGTCTTTTTCTGAATATGATAGGAATTTTACTATGACAGATCTGGGTTGTTTCCTGTTGGTACTGTTTCCTGATGTGAGAGACCGATGTGCTCTCTCTATACCAAAAGATAAAGCCTCTGGTAACTCTAGAAATTTTGGCAGCCATGAGTTAAGGAAACTTGACATATTGTTTCCTTCTATATTTTCCTGAAGACCAAAAATCCTTATATTATTCCGGCATGATCTATTCTCTAGATCATCCAGTTTATATTGTAATGAAGTATTTTGTTTAAGCAAAAATTCTATTTTGTTTTCATTTTCTAGCAATCTTCCATCAAAGTCTGTTAATGATTCCTCACTACTAGTAATTTGAATTTTTTTTCTGTTTTAAATCTTCATGAAGCATATCCATCTGCTTGGTAACTTTTTTCTTTAAAGTTGTCTATTTTAAAGTCAATTATATCAGTCTTTGTTGTGAGGTCTTGAATAGTTGTTATTAAAGTCTGTAGTTCCCTTTTATACTGGAATCCTGGTTGTTTGCCTTAGTATAACTCATGTAGAAAATCTCCCAGAAGTGAAGTATTTGTTCAGATGAAGGTTTTGACTGGAAATTATAACCAATTTCGATTTATAAGTAGATATTCCTGAAGAGAATGTTGAATACTATCAAATTCTACAAAAATAAATCCACTTTGTCTTGAGATGAAACAAATTTCCAGTGAAGATATATTTTCCTTAGTGGAGCTTGTGAAATCTGCTGCTACACCATGACCATGTTAGCCACGCCCCTTGAATTTCGTGCTTCTCAGGTTCTGCTGTGGTTACGGATTCAGGTAAGTGTGTGTGTGTTAAGGGTTTTGTGTTGGGGAAATAGTGTGTATTAGTGTGTTTTGTTGCTGTGATGTGTGTGTGCGAGCAGAATGTAGTTTGTGTGGTGGTGTGTTTGTGTGTAGTGCAACCTCGGAGTTAGAATATATAAGTAGGGGGTGTGGGGAGCACAGACTCCCTCATGAGTGGTGCAGGGGGGCTTGCCCCCTGCTTTTAAGTAGTAAAAAGCTTGTGTTTGTGTGTGGGGAGGATGGCGTATGTGTGTGCATTAGAAGCGCGAAATTCAAAATCTCTGGTGTGCGAGATTTTGAATTTTGCGGTTCTGTATTTTCGTGGTTTTAAAAATTCGACTTTATGGCTTTGAAATACTGAATTTTGACATTTCAGTTTTTCAAGGCTATAAAGTGAATCCATATATATATATATATATATATATATATATATATATATATATATATATATACATACACACGTGTGTGTGTATGTGTGTATATACTGCCATCTGTATTTTATTTTTAAGATGTGGAAAAAGCCTGAGTATCATGTACTGTGTCTTGAAAGTGAACTTCCATGCATGCACTTCTAAAAGATCTGTGGACATCAGGAATATTTTCATACTGCTTTTCCTAATAAATATAATGGGTCCAGATATAGTTATGTATATAAATTAATAAATATTCTTTATTTAATATTACAGTTATTCAAGATAGAACACTGTTACAAACTTATTGAAATCACACATATGTTGACTATTTGGAATGTGTTATAGTGTGCTGTATTCATGTATGTCTGTCTTTACATGGGATGTCTGTGCATCAGCAGCATTGCCAAAACAAATTTACAGCTGCGGAAAATGAACTACTTCTGAATGACCCCAAAAAGTATGGCATAATACCCCCGGAGAGGAAAATGGGCATGGGGTACCTGTGAAATGACAGGGTCTTCTTGATGTGATCAACATCAAATTTTCTGAAGTGCAACATTTCAACTACAATGTCCTGCCATCCCAACTAGCTGACTGGAGATATAAAGAAATAAATACCATCTGAAAATGTCTTGGTGGGGTGGGGTGGCTGTACCCCATTATAGTCCCTGATATGTGGATGGTCTGCTCCCCTACATCCCCAGTCTCTGTATATACCAATAGAAAAATCACATCAGCTTGGAGGAAAGAGAAGTATATATTCCCCTTTCCTTTGATTCATTGCAACCTCAGAAATTGTACATATAAAGATCAGGGGTGTGGGGAGAGCTCTCCCATCAGGGGGATGCAAATGATGCCCCCACAAAAATATTTATATTAAGATCAGGATGACTTCAGGGATCACCGAGGTAAAGTGGATAATGACAGAATTATTGACAGTAGACTGTGGGTGATACATTAAATATTGTCTCAAAAGACTCAGTCCTTCAGGTAAATGTGGTAGGGTACCATGACCACACAGAGCAGTCCAGCCATTGCCATATCATAGGCCTGCATGACCAGGCACAATGAAAGGCAAGAGATGATGAGGCTAAATATCTACACAGATAGATGGCTGATCACCATTGTCTTCAGAGCTGTTATATCTGACACCAAGATGGAGAACTGAGTGCACCTTATGTCTTGGAGTTTTTAACCATTGTCTTACTTGTCAGGCTGCTCCCAGTGAGGATATCAAGGGTTAGTTCTTCTGCTAGCTCCCCACTAATGTGAGGATAGCATGGGGCTCAATCCTTGCACCTTTGCTATTCACTGTGTATATTCTCTAAGGAGGCATATTCAATGTCACAGAAATGTTGTTGATATCCAACTGACCTTTGTCTATCTGGCAGTACATGCATTCCTTGTTCTACTTTTGAAGACAATATCAGGGCTGTACAAACATGGATTTAAATACAGCCCTTCAAAGACTGAAGCATGTGATTATGTTTCTGTAACTGTCCTGTCACTCTTCTCCTCTTATCCCCTACTGTGACAATAGACTGGCAGATTTTGTGCCATGTATGTAGAATCGGTGAATGATGGCTGACAGCACACTGATAATGAATCACCAACAACTGGCTGTTGCCAAATCATTTTATAACCAGCTGAAGAATATATCCTGAATGAAGCATCCTGTTGCATCCATAGATGTTGTCACTGTGATTCGTGCACTGTTTTTTTTTTTTGCTTAGAATGCTGCAATGTACGTTACCTTGGGCATACTGATAATGATGCCATTCATGAATAGATAAATCTTGTTGATTTGATTGAGGCTGTGTTGGTAGAACTCTGACAGAGAAATCTGTTTTGTTGGGCAGCAGCACACACACTCTGACTTCTAAGATGTCTACTGCAGAATGCTTCCCCAGATGTACATAAATGAATTACTAATTACATATCCAAGATGTACCTAAACAAGAATCCCAATACATAATGAACATCAGACTAACTGGTCATACATTACTTCATCACACACACACATGCATATATATATATATATATATATATATATATATATATATATATATATATATATATATATATATATATATTTATTTATAAAGAGAGAGAGAGAGAGAAAGATCCTACCTAACTTTTATATTGATAGACACAAATCGTTTGACCTTCCGTTATGTTTATTTGCAAAGTTGCTCTGAGCAAAGTTTTCCCATATAAATCAAGTCAAGAACACTGCCAAGATATGATGTTGAATAACACCTGTAGGATTATCCCATCTGCTGCACTTGTGAGTTAGCATTTCAGTGAATGCCATCCTTTCTAGTTTATGAATGTATTTCCATCTGCACAGATGGTGCCTTCAGGAGTATGTGGGTGCATGTAATGGCACCGAAATCTGAGAAATCTCCTAGAACACTTCCATGGCTACATGGAACTTGTCTGATGTTTTGGAGAAATGTATGTGATTCCTCATCTCTTGACACCAGACAGGCAGAACTTGTCAAGTACTTAGGTAGATCTCATCCAGGTATGTTGCCCATGTTGTGCTGCAATTTCCTAAAGGTTAGTATGTCCAATAATGGCCATGTTTTCTTCCAGTGGTATTGAGTTTCCCCCAATGGCTTTGCACACTTATGTATGAGACACATATGTTATACATAGCAGCCACTAGGTCACTGTTGGTAACCATCTGGTTAGAGGGCTGGACCCAGACAAGTTGCTGCTGATGACATTCTGGTGAATTCTTAATTTCAAGCTATGTAACATGTAACAAGAATTCCTGCACCATCAGAACATTCACCTATATGGCAGGTGTCACAAAACTGAAACATTTTTATCTCACTTATTGAAATTGCAACAGAAACCATGTTCATACTTTTCCATTTTTTACATCTGTCTTCACTCAGCAATTTATGGAATCATGCACAAGGTTCCAAGTGACTATGACTGATTTCTTAGATTTTTATTTGCACACAGAGCTTGAGACTTCCCTTTCAGAATCTCCTGTTGTGACAAATGTCCACAACTTTGGCAAGCTGTCTTTACCTAAGTTAAACTGTTTCAGAATCTTACATCTGCTCAGTACAGTCCCCCACCTTAGCTTCCTTGTGCATGTGCATGCTTATGTGATTATGCTTCCTTGTGCATGTGCATGCTTATGTGATTATGCTTCCTTGTGCATGTGCATGCTTATGTGATTATGCTTCCTTGTGCATGTGCATGCTTATGTGATTATGCTTCCTTGTGCATGTGCATGCTTATGTGATTATGCTTCCTTGTGCATGTGCATGCTTATGTGATTATGCTTCCTTGTGCATGTGCATGCTTATGTGATTATGCTTCCTTGTGCATGTGCATGCTTATGTGATTATGCTTCCTTGTGCATGTGCATGCTTATGTGATTATGCTTCCTTGTGCATGTGCATGCTTATGTGATTATGCTTCCTTGTGCATGTGCATGCTTATGTGAGCATGTGCATGCTTATGTGATTATGCTTCCTTGTGCATGTGCATGCTTATGTGATTATGCTTCCTTGTGCATGTGCATGCTTATGTGATTATGCTTCCTTGTGCATGTGCATGCTTATGTGATTATGCTTCCTTGTACATGTGCATGCTTATGTGATTATGCTTCCTTGTACATGTGCATGCTTATGTGAACCAGCTAAGAAAAAGCAACTGTATTCACAGCTAAGTAGGCTGAATGAGTGTACCAGGACCACCAGATGATGTTATCCTTCATCTGAGGTACTGTAGCATTGGACAGCAATGCTGTGCCATCATCCCAATGATCATACCCATCCTAGGCATGTCAATCACTTGAATATGGGCCAACTGTGTCTTAGTGATGGCGTTATCCTTGTATGGAAATTAAGCTAGTTATTTTGCCTTTAGTTAACCACCATCCTTTCTATAGTTTCCATATTGAGTTGCATTCATACTTAGACTGAATTATACAACAGTCTGCTAGTTTGTATCTCTCTCCCTCTCTCTCTCTCTCTCTCTAATACTTTTTTTCTCTGTGCCTTTGCCTCTCTTACTCTCACTCTCTCATTTTTGCGATTATCTCTTTTCCTCATTCTGTCATTTCCATCCAGGTAGAGCTCCACCTGTCACATGATGCAGAGGGGCCTTAAGCAGGGAAAGTTTAACTAACTACTAACCCCAGTGAGAGACATAGCAATAAGATTTATTTGAATTATTAACCATGGAGGATGCAACATGTATAAGAAGCTGTACAGTTTGGAATAAGCCATATCTTACATTAAATGTTAAGTACGTCAGCACAGGCCCTTTTTTGCCACAGCTAGACAAGATAACAGAAAGAACATTTTAAATAACGGGACTATTTTACAAAGTGAGCTATAGATAACATAGCTGGCTATACGGATGCTGCTATGCAACACAAAAAATACTAATAAATGTAGCTGTGCTATCTGCTAAACAGAATCTTTTTAGCTGTGATAAAGTATGACTACACCACAAATAGACCCATTCTGCAAAGCACTGAACTAAAGAAAACTGATGTCATGAAATTGGCAGAAAGTTCATAACTCCAGATTTGAAAAAGAAACCACATAATTGCAATGCAGAATCTCAAGGGCCTCACAGACCCCCCATAATGTCACTTTTCCTGCCATTAACAATAATAACAAAATTATACAATCAAAAGGAAAAGCTGAGAAATGTCTTCAAGTCACATTTTCAGAGACATAAACATGCACTGAACTGTTGTTCTGCAAATGCATAACACTGCTAATGTTAAAAAATGCTGAGTGTGCAGTATTTTCACTGCTGATATGTTTTACTCCAAAAAGATATATGCAGGAAATCCAGACACAAATGACATCATAAAAAGGTAGCTAAAATATTTTTGAAACTGAACTCATTGGATAACTATGATTATTATGGCTCAACCATGAGTGAAGCTGAAGTTACACTCTCTTGTAAGTAAACCAATCCTGCTATGGGTCCACCAGCTTTGCCAATGGCCAGCCAGTGAGCAATTCTGTATTCAATAATTGTTCATACTTCATTAGAGAAGCATATCAAGTTCACAGGTGGGAAAGTCTCAGTGAGTGTGCAGTATTTTCACTGCTGATATGTTTTACTCCAAAAAGATATATGCAGGAAATCCAGACACAAATGACATCATAAAAAGGTAGCTAAAATATTTTTGAAACTGAACTCATTGGATAACTATGATTATTATGGCTCAACCATGAGTGAAGCTGAAGTTACACTCTCTTGTAAGTAAACCAATCCTGCTATGGGTCCACCAGCTTTGCCAATGGCCAGCCAGTGAGCAATTCTGTATTCAATAATTGTTCATACTTCATTAGAGAAGCATATCAAGTTCACAGGTGGGAAATGCCATAGTAATTTATTTAGAAATATTTTGAAATCATTACCTAACTATACCACTTCTGAGTAAGCAGTTCAGGAGTAATATCCAGCACAGTGGCAGGTAGTTGTATATCATTGTACATGAGAGATTTATGAGCACGTTGCAGGTACATTTTGGTTTCCTACACAAGAGAGCTTTTAGAAAGGAAATTAATAAACTGTGCAATGTAGCTGGGTTACGTTTGCAGGAAATTCATTCCACATGACTAGCTTCATAAGACAGAATGCTTTGCGAGCTGGGTTAAATCTGGAACAGGGTAAACGGACAGCATGTAGGAAATGGCATTGCAGAAGAGTTCCCATTGACACATTGACATGTGGCAATATTTAAAGGACGGGAGGATGCTAAGGATCATACAATATAATTGCAGCCTAGGTTGACCTATTACATATGTCCTGGGACAATATGTAGTTAAAATGGCACCTGACTGGGTTGTTGTATGTAACAATTTATTGTCTGCTGTAGTATTTATTTAGCTACAAGGTGTTGCAGCAATTTGCCAGGTCATTTATGCTTTTAACCAAGAGTGAGGGCCTGTTAAGATAGATTCACCAGGGATATTAGGTTTAATGACTGAGGAGTTGCAAAGAAATTAAATTAACACATTGGCAGTACAAGTGTTGACCAAGTAACATCAGAGGCATCTGAAGGAGGATGCTGTAAACTGTAACAGAAATTTGTAAAAATGTCAATATTTTTTTATTTTGACAGGAACTTGAAGTTGTTGGCAAAAACTAAAGTATGTTTCTATGCCTGGTAGATGGGAACAAAGGCGTGACTTGATAGTTTATTAGATAGGACATGGAGGGCAGAGGCCTAGCTGGTTCTACCAGTGCCCTGTGCCAGTACCACAGGCCAGCACCCCACCCTCTCAGCTCTTCAAGTGAAGAGCAATTAGAGATTGGCTTATTATAGTTAAATCCAACACACCCACTTTTCCATTCAAGAGCAAAAAAAAAACCCTGTCATTCCTTCTAAAGACACACCGACCATGTGGTCAGATGCATAGCATGCCTCCTCTGCCTTCCCACCCCAGCCATTCAGGTCCCATTTCTATGTGCTTTCTCTGATCCTCCTCCTACACTGCACATATAAATATATGTATAACAACAAAAAAGGCTTTTAAACTGCAGAAAACAGTTGCTACAGTTTATTCCCTACCTGCAAGGTGCACTTCAGCACTCATGTATTATTTTAAGAACAAAATAAGTCTTCTTTTAAACTGTAGCAAACAGCTATTACACTTTATACCCTGCCTGCAGGGAGAGCTATGGCACTGATGATTTAGTTAAAAAAAAAAAAGCACTTTTTCAGTTTAGATCACACATGGAGCACTGCAGAGCCCAGGTTTCACCACAACTGCAATGCTGGTTTTTAAAAGCTAGTACTGTGCTAAAGAGAGAGAGAGAGATTATGAAGAAGGATGGTCAGTCATGCCCACAACCAAATAAAATAGAATGAGAGAACTGTCTCTCTGAATGGGAGAAATCCCAAGTGAACAAGGAAATAAAATCACTAGAGTGGTTCCCAGAGAAAGACCAGGAACAGGTGAATTCAGGTCAACCAAGTGGTTGGTATGGAGAGTCTGCTGCAAGTACAGAATAGGTGCAAGGTCTGCAGCTGGTTTCTACACCTACAGGACACCTCTTTCCAACCAGTTTGTACCACTGTCAACTCTGAATGACAAAAGTGTCAATGTGATGGAGAAGAGAGTTGGGACAGCTGTTGGAGCTACTTGTTGAGGATGATTTAGGGTCAACTGCTAAATCAGGAGTTTAATAAATTGACCAAGATGATGATGGTGGGACAGCAGTGTCAAAATAAACTGCAACATGGAGACAGTATAAGGCTTGGAAATGAATGTTTTGGTATGGTGGCTCATAACATGCTGGGACTGATTTTGGTTTTGACAGAATGTGAAGAACTTAGAGACTGAATGATTTTTGGGAACTTTGTAGTTCATAATGGAAAAGTTCTAGAGCAGAAGCCCTCCATCCCTTTGAGTATGTGGTACACTGTAAATACTAGTTTATGTATTTAAGACTGGGTATAGTCAGTGCATGTGCTTTTTCCATGAGCATATGTGTAATTGTGTACCCCATAAGTATATCCCCCTTTTTTGTGTTTCACTGTTATAAGTGAATTGGAATTCTAAAACCCCCTGTACCATTAGGTGATTGTGAAGCTGCATCCTCTCCAGTCATTTAGATTCATAGGTATACAGTAGAGTTAATAACTTGGTTGTCTGTTGATACATATAGAAATTACACATATTTTCTCCATGTTCTACTAAAATATGTAAGCCAGGCTATTATAATAATAAGTCTGCATTATCTACGATAACATAAGTACATTATGTACAGCTAGTTTTGGTGCAGTTTGGGAGGGGGGGTTAGCTCTCAGGAGAGATAGAGAAAGCAATGTAGAGGATATATGAGGAGAATAAGCAGGAAGAGAAGAAGTATAGGCAGGAAGAGCCAGTGATGGGGAAAGGGGGAGAGTTGGGTAGGGAGGGAGCAGTTGGAAGGATTCAGAGGGAAAGTAGTGAGTACAGCAGTAGTCTGATAAGGGTAATTAAGTGGGAATGGCATGGAATAAGGAAAAATGGGGATAATTAGGGGTGTGTGTGCAGTGAGATGTGATTGTGTATTAAAAGTCCAAATTACCACCGTAACAGCTGCAAACAAATGCAATCTGAGGATTATGCTGCTCAACACTAGACGTCTAAATCTCAAAATGCACTCACTCGATGCACTCCTTAAAATGGAGAACATCCACAATTGTGTTGTAACAGAGACCTGGTTCAAGGCAGTAGAAAGCACCCCTGCACTACCAGGCTATAACTCATTCCACACTTTCCGGCCCCAGAACTTGGACTGAAGCTCCAAAGGCAGTGGTGTTTCCATATTCATAAAGGATGCTCACACCTCCAGACTGGTGGCCCAACATAACGCATCAGAGATACTTTAAGTGCAGCTAACATTGAGTAAGACAGCAATTCAGGTCATAGCCTGTTATAGGACCCCAACCATGTTCCAAGGCTCACACTCCACGTTCCTAAGCACCCTGGAGAATATTAGGGTCCAACCTAACACTCTCATACTGGGTGACTTCAACTATTCCTCTGTTAACTGGGAAAACTACTCATGTACCAATACACTTGCCCAACATTTCCTGGAATTCATTAATTCCAATGCCCTGGACCACCTTATTCTTACCCCCACTAAAGGAAGCAACATCCTTGACCTGGTCATTACTAACATGGGTGACCGTTGCTCTACACCAATAGTCAACTCCTCCCTGGTTAGATCTGACCACAAACTAATCTCCTTGGAAATCCACAACCCCCCCCCCCCCCCACACACACACACACACACACACAGGTAACCACTATGAAAACCTTCTCCAAAGCTAACTTTGGGATCCTAAAAACAGAGGTGGCTAACTTCACGGCACCCATACAAATGGAGAATAGTTGCATGACTGCTGAATCATACACCAATGCACTGTACGAACACGTACACAAATGCATGGACCTCGCCAAACCCAATAGAACCAAGGCACTCTCCTCCAAAAAAGGAAGTCAATCTGGTAGTCCCCTGGCATAAACAAACACTACAACAAAAGGAGAAAACTGATGCGAAATAAGGTGCAGGCCCAAGACTGGAAAAACTCCCTTATCAGCCTCAACAAAAAGTTGAGATCCCTCATTAAATCCTCTAAAAGTAGCTATGAAAACAGAATTGCAGCAGGTAGTAAAGACAACCACATGGCCTTCTATAGTTATGTAAAGAATCTCCATGACAATACCCAGATTTGCTCTGAGCTACTCCACAATGATACCTCCTATACCGAGCCAACAGGTATTGCCAATATACTGGCCGACAGATTCAATGCCAACTTTACCACTCTACCCCCCCAAAGGACCAATCACAATACCAGTAGATTGCCAGGCACCCAGTATTACTGCTACACAAGTTAAAACAGCACTGTCCAAGGCCAGTAATACAGCTTCTATGGGACCTGACAATATCACTGGCTGTGTTCTACATGAACTACAGAGTGAACTGGCATCTCACCTGTGTGCCCTATTCAATCACAGCCTCACCTCAGGCTTTGTCTTTACCGAATGGCACACTGCTACAGTCATCCCTCTCTACAGCGGAGGAGTGACTACAGACCCTGGGAACTATCATCCCATTAGCCTAATAACTCTGGTATGCAAAGCTATGGAACGCATCATCATGGACCTAATAAACAAGGATATAGGGAATGTCCAAACTCTGGATTCCACACAGTTTGGTTTTGTGACTCCAAGTCAGACTGCCGACCAGTCATGAATGGAGTCCCACAGGGTTCGATCCTGGGTCCTCTCCTGTTTGGCATTTACTTCTCTGAAGTCCAGACCGACATGAAGGGACTCTGGCTGACAAAGTTCATAGACAATTGCAAGTTGGGAGCTATTATTAACTTGCCAAGTGATTTTGGCATTCTACAGAAAGGTCTCACTGAGACCAATGACTGGTGTCAGAACCATGGCCTTAAGCTCAATGCCAAAAAATGTGTTGTCATCCCCTTTGGGAAAAACCTAGTTCTCATGAATTACCACATCGATGGTAGTCCACTGAACACAGAAGGCGTTATGAGAGATCTGGGAACACAGGTTGACAGCAACCTGTCTTTTGGCCACCACAATCCCACTGTGGTCAGAAAGTCCTTCTATGTGGCATATCTCATTACTAAAAGTTTTGCATCCAGGAAGAAAGAGGTCATTGTCTCCCTCTACTCTTCCCTCACTAGGCCAATCATTGAGTACAATGCCCCATTTGGCATGTACCTTACTAGTTACCTGCAACAACTGGAGAGCCTGCAAAAGTACCTCACAAAGAGGATCCTAGGCTTTAAACACTTGTCCTATATGGGCATACTCAAAAACCTCCAACTATTCTCTGTCTCATATCTCCCACTTAGAAGCATCCTCTGATTGACTTACAAAGCCATGTCTGACCCAGCTCTGTTAGAAATGCTACATCTAAAGAAATCCCAATCCCTCCACACCACATGCTCCAGAGACCTCAACCTTATTACCACAATCAACAGAACATGCTGGAGGGACAGGTTCATAACCCCGAGACTGCCCATGCTATGGAATACACTTCCCATACATGTCAAGCAGAGCACCTCACTAGCCGTCTTGAAGAGAAATCTTGATGACTGGATGGGAAATAGAAAATTCACCCCAGGGATTACTCCAGTGGCTCTACTCGACAGAGGCACTGGAAACTAAGGTCGGGTGGCATGATGCCAGGGTAATCCTATGGGCTAGGCTTGTAAAGGCTCCAGAGCCATTAGCCTAGAACACACCTATGAACCTATGAAATGTTGAGAACTGAGCTACGGCGAGGTTTTAGAGTTAAATGATTTGTGTTATTCTGTTATTTTTTCAGATGGTAACAGGAGGACACTCGCTGAACTTATATATATATATATATATATATATATATATATATATATATATATATATATATATATATATAGAGAGAGAGAGAGAGATTATCTAGGATCTGAATTTAGTTTGGACTTTTTTATTATTATTTTTTTTAGGGAAAGACTGCCATATTTGTGGTGTGGATATGAATAAACCATTGTTTTTACTGTGGAGCTAAGTATTTGCTGTTGGTAAATTATGAAAAGATAGTTTAAGAGATCTTTAATTGTAGTCAAAATGCCACTCAGAATGTTGTCTACTAATGCAAAAAGTAAGCAAATAAAAACAGTAAATAAATAAAGATATGATACTTAAATAAGTAGAAGAAAGATGCTGGCCAAGGGTGGAAGGGCAAGTAAGACATAAAAACAGTGAAAGCAGTTAAGGAGATGGACATAAACCATAAAAATAATACAAAGAGTCATGAAAGAGGCAGAAAACTAAAGCAATGCTTATGATCATGTTATCAAATGGGCCTGCACAGTGTATAATAAGAATTATACAATGACTTCTCATTAGTATTAAAAAAACATCTGTGCTGATTGGTCAGCCCAAACAGCATGTCTATTGTAAATCAAGCATATACCAATAGAAAAATATCTGCTGGCTGAAGTACCATTGAGTAGCCAGACTTTTCTGTTGATATATGCTATGGACAACAGACCAAATACAAGCAAAAACAGATACTTTCTGCACAACTAAAAAAACAGAAATGTACCTGATTTTCCTTGTATTTCTGCTATGTCTTACCATACTGTTGTACCTCTGAACTGTCCAAATTTTCAGAAAATGTCCACATTTTCCCTAATACTAAAAAGGACAAAAAAGCAATAAAGATTCTTTATTTTCCATTCCTTTTGTTGAACACCACTGATGTACTGTGCAAACATGGAATGTAAGTCCTATACACATACACAGTACATCAGAAAATGTAGAAGAATTGGGAAACACTGTGAAGGAACACTACAGTACCATTATACAAAGACATTATTTGATAAAGATAAGTAATTTCTATCTTAAATAATGTCAGTGTATAATAGCAATAACCCCACTCCTGGGGATTTACCCACGGTTGTCTTGGTTTGATCACACAGGCTTTGGCCTTGTAATCAAATCACACTGACCGTGGGTAAACCCAGCATTACCCACACCCAGTCATGGTTTATTGCTTAAATAAAAACATATATATTAGGGTGATATGTAGACCTGAACCATTGATTTTGTACTTGAAAGATCACTACTTTAACCACTATTTTAGTTAGCCAATGGCAAACAGCCCTCTGCAAAAACTTGTACTGCAGCAATGTCTGCACACATAGGTATGGCAACAGTACATGCATTAATTTTAATGTTCTGGGAGCTGTTGTATTACAGTGTCAGTGGTTAGCTTATTAGTGATTTTTTTCTTGACATGCTGTTGTTCATAGGACTCTGCTTCTTTCAACATATAGGCATATAGCCCAATTCTTAGTCTGCATATTCAGGGATAAGAAGTGTCCAAAGTCCGTGAGTTTATTTCTCCCTTGGAAAGGGGTGGGGGTTGCAGTAGTTGTATTTTTTTTCTTTGTGTACTTTTTGGAATTACATTACTTTAGGGACAAACTTATCTTAGTAAGTCATACTAGAAAAGCAACACTGACATCTATACAACATGTTGCATTCCTTAACGTGTGCATCAACTTGTAGTGTCCTATTCTGCATGATGCAGAATAATCTGTCACCTTAGAATGATGGGACTCTTCATGAAAGATACCTTATTCTTAGGCAGATTGGACTTCTGCAATGCTTATGAATTTAAAGGAACATCTCACACTACTTTGTGCTGAAATAAAGGATATCATGATGGAGAGCTTGCATTGTGGAATTTTTCTGCACATTAGTATTTAAACTTTTCTGATGACACAGGTTTGACTTAGTATGACCAACTCAAGGATAATGAGTGATCAGTATTTCTGCCATCTTACTATTCCAAAGGTAGTATCTGCATTCCTAACATAGGTAATTACCAGTTCTCAGTGGATACTGTAGTCCAGTAGTTGGTGCATACATATACATATGTGCATACATATGCACACTGGGTATTGAGTAGGACAGTAGGTATGCATTACAAAAAGCCCCCCTCAACACACACACACACACACACACACACACACACACACACACACACACACACACACACACACACACACACACATACAGACACTACTGTCAGCATGGCACCATACCTGCATACCTGCATCTGCTTTCCATCATTTCCCATTTCACATTCACTGAAGATTCCCAAACAGGTGCCAGGAATGTTGGAGTGGAAGATCACAGAGGGACAAAAGCCCGTGGCTGATTTCATAGATATTTACCACTTAAATGTAACATCTTCAGTTGTAATATTTGGCTAATTTGGTGACCGCAGTCAAAATATGATGGGCACATTTACTTTGTGTGTCTTGTTCACAATAGTAAATTCTGTGATGCTGGAATCATTAACTGTAAGAGTATCTGTTTGCAATAGATAACATGAGCATATCATGCACAAGTAAATAGTGTGCGCATATTTTAATGTCACTGATATGAAGTGTTCTGAATGAAAGTAAATAATTTATCTGTTTCACTCCTACCCTGTGACCTTCCAGATTATAAGCAATGTGGCAGGCTTAATACATTATGGGTGTAGTCGCACATTGCATTCTGCAGTCACCGTACTGTACTTCTATTTCCTGAAAAGGTCCAGATGATGTGCCACACAGACAATAACACATGCAGTGCCTTCATATTTTGATACACCAATAAGTGAGATGCTTCCAAAATTCCCTGCACAAATCCTGAGTATATCATCCAAAGCATTTTTCTCTAATCGGTGGTGTAGCAGTGAAGACTTTCAGATTTTTAAAGAATTACTTATACATTATTAAATGCTTACTGATATACTATGTGATGGTCGTTTATGGGCATTGTGTACAGTGCTGAGCACAATTGCAGGAAATAGAATAACAATTCTATTTTTTTATGTAGAATGAAAAAATAAAGCAAACAAGCTTTTCTGGAGACACGGGTAGGAGTTCACACAGTTGTGTGCCTCTTTTCATCTAATGACACTGATATCCTTGCTTGTCTGGAGTACCCACAAGTGCTATCTGAGCCTGTAATGACATGTCTGCTAGTCTGATAAATAATCTCATAACCACTCTGTGCAGAATAAAGGGTGACCACAAATCACAGCTCTCAGAATTTTATCCCAAAAGCCACAGATAAAATCTTAAACTCAACCAGATTAAAGTAAGGACATCGGTAATGCAAAAAGCTAATATAAAAAGGTTATTTGTACTAAATTACATTTTCTACAAATGAAATGTCTGCAATTTAGATGTTTGTTATTATTTAATTTAATTATATGGCGTTTACTGGCCAGTCACAAAAAAATAATTTTTAGGGGTAAAAGAATAATCTCAAGTAAAACCAGGAGATGTTGGAAAGTATGCCAGTTTTTGATGGTATATTCTAAATTAGATTTTGTATACATAACAAAACAAAAATACATTCAAGAAAATAAATATTTTCTTTGCATGTCAGCTATTTCATATGCAGGACACACAACACAGCACCAAATATTTCTTTTAAAAGTCAGTTTGCCTATATGCATTTGTATTCAAACTATAATATTCCCTCCACAGCTTATAAAGGAGAGCAGAAACTATACTTTACATAGATATAAATTGTAAACTGCAGTTTATACAGAACTCAAAAATTCCAGCTATAATGTATTTTTTTTTTTGCTAGGGATGGACTAGGTAAGCCCCTTATCACATGTCAGATGTCGGAATCTCCTGGAGGGGTGCACTCTATAATTTCCTGGCTTAGTTACTTTCATTGTATACAGATTTCAACAAATTTTGTAGTTTATGTTCATCACCTCCCTGGATCAGCATCTCATCAAAGTATTTAATGTATCTATCACTCACTGCTATAGAAATGGAAAATTAAGTAAACACCAGACAAGCTTGCCAGCTAACTCTATTTCTCTTAGTGCTAACATCTGTTGGAAAAAATCATATATTGATACTATATTTTCCTTTCCTGTTTTCATTTATTAATAGGAGGCACTTTACCACAGGCTAAAAATAAGTGCCTGTTTTTTTTTTTTGTATTATGTCAAAAGAAGATGGCTTACAAACACCAATATCATAGAATCAGCATTTGTGCCAACACTGGTATTTGGGATCAAGAAACAACCTCATTACACTGGTGACAAGTTGGTAATGTTATGGCTGTCTGTATCAAAATATGCCATTGAATGCATCAGAATATTCCATTTCCTGCTGCAGAATATCTCTGCAAGAAAGGAACACTGCAGGTTATGCAATGGCTTTGGATGGTTCCCAGTCAGGCCTGAACTTGTTTTACAAAGTTTTGTCTGTGACGATGTTAGGTATTGCCAGCTATGCCAGGAGAAGTAGGACAGTGTATATATAATATATGGCAGCACAGCTAGCTGGAATTTAGTAAAGAATTATATGTTATTTGAATATCAACCTGATTTGTACAGATGTTTGTGTTGAAAATACATTTGTAGAGTTGCTTGTGTTAAAAATGAAAGGTTATGCTGCTAAATGGTAGGAGTCTAAACATGAAACTGCACTCATTGCATGCATTCTTAACCCTGGAAGAAGCTGATATTTGTGCAGGCACAGAAACCTGGTTCAAAGCTGTGGAGAGCACCCCAGCCTTACCTGGTTACTCATCCTATCATTCATTCAGACCCCAGGCTGTGGGCAGCAAAACAAAAGGAGGAGGATTTGCAATATATATATAAAAGACATGCACACCTCTAGGCTGGTCAAACAGTATGATGCGCAGGAAACACTCCAGGTGCAGTTAACAATTCACACTACCCTCTTCAAATCATAGCTAGCTACAGGCCTCCAACTCTGACTCAAGATGCCCACTACACCTATCTAGACCTCTTCGTGGCTATCAAGATTCAACCCTTTACCCTGACCTTGGACGACTTTAACTATCCAGCCACAGATTGGAAGAAATACACATGCCAAAACACAAATACCCAGAGATTCCTTGAGTTCGTCAGTGCAAATTCCTTGGACCAGTTAGTTGATACCCCCACAAGAGGTGCAAATATCTTGGACATGGTATTAACCAACATGAGTAACCACTGCAGCATCCCTACAGTGTCATCATCCCTGGTAAGATCCAACTACAAAGCAGTCACTTTTGAAGTCACCATCTATACCGACCCCCCCCCCCCCAAGCCAGGGTCAAACAAAAAAGCTTCTCTAAAGCTGAATACAACCTCCTGAGGGAAGATATAAACCGCTTCACAGCCCCCAACCCTCCACAGAAACTGGCACATATATCCAAACTTACACCAAAGTACTATATGAGCATTTATATAGCTGAATGGAATCAGGAATACCAGACAGGATGAAATCATCCTCTTCACGGAAGAGCAAACCTGTTTGGTGGACATCTACAATAAATAAACTGTATAATAAAAGGAAAAAAAATGCTGTCCAGGACCAAGAAGGAGCAGGTGTCCTTAGCCTGAACAAGCAAATAAGAGCACTAGTGAAATCCTCCAAAGCAAACTTCAAGTCCAAACTGGCCACATCTACTAAAGACAATCATAAGTGCTTCTTCACATATGACCACAATCTCAAAGGAAGCACCCAAATCTGCTCAGAACTGGTGGTCAATGACACCACATACACAAATCCTGTAGATATAGCCAACCTGCTGACAGACAGGTTCAGTGAAAACTTCATTCCTCTTTTCCCCCATCAGTAAAACAGGACATCCCCAGTACCTGCCCCCCTCCCCTTATCTCTAGGGAGCAAGTCATCACTGCCTTCTCAAAGGCAAATAATACAGCCTCCATGGGACCCAATAACATCCCAGGCTGCATCCTACATGAACTCAGGCAGGATCTTGCAGCACCATTAGGCACCCTATTCAACCAAAGCTTGAGTACTGGCTTCATCCCAACTGAGTGGAGGACAGCTACTGTCATCCCTTTGCACAAAGGTGGAGCATCCACCAATCCAGGAAATTATAGACTCATCAGCCTAACTAGCCTGATCTGCAATGTCATGGAGCAGATTATTATGGACCTCATTAAGAAGGACATTGTCAACCTCCAGACACTTGATCACACACAGTTTGGTTTTGTTAAGGGGAGGTCATGCCTGTTAAATTTGGTCAACTTCTTTGAGACAGTCACCAAGGCCATAGATGAGGGGAAGACGGTGCACAGCACCTACCTTCACCTGGCCAAGGCCTTTGATACTATTCCCCACTCAGGTATAATTGATAAACTCTCTCAGCTAGTATCAAACCATATGTTACCAGGTAGGTAGAAAAGTGGCTCACTGATAGAATCCACCTAGTCAAAATAGGGGAAGCCACCTAAAGTAGTAGACCCATAAAAAGCGGTGTATCCCAGGGATCGGTCTTGGGGCCTCTGCTGTTTGGAATATATTTCTCAGAGATGCAGGCCAAATCTAGTGGGCTATGGCTGACCACGTTTGCAGATCACTGCACGTTGGGTGCTACCATCAATTCCCTTAGTGATGTAGACATCCTCCAAGAGGGTCTCACCCAAACAAATGACTGATGCCAGAAACATGGCCTCAAACTGAATGCCAAACAATGCATAATCATCCCTTTTGGGGAGAATGACATCCCTACAAATTATCACATTGATAATAAGGTATTAAGTATACAATCAGTTGTAGGGGACGTGGGAGCCCAGGTTGATAGCAAACTGACTTTTAACCACCATATTGCCTCCATTGTATGGAAAGCTTTCTACATGGCCCACCTCATTAGTAAGGATATCTCATCCAGGGACAAGGTGGTCATAACATCCTTGTATTCTTCTCTTATAAGACCAATTATTAAATACAATGCCCCTTTCAGCATGTACCTCACAAAGCACATGCAGCAGCTGGAGAGACCACAGAGATTCCACACCTGGAGAATCCAAGGCCTCACACATCTACCTTACACAGATAGGTTAAAAGCCCTGTCCCTCTACTCAGTCTCCTACAGACTCCTCAGAGGAGACCTCTGTCTGGCATACAAATCAATCTCAGATGCCGCCCTGATGGGACTGCTGCATATCTGCAAGTCAAGCTCCACTTGAGTAACCCACATGCGAGACCTAAACCTGGTCTGTGACATCAATAGTACTTGTTGGTGGGACAGATTTGTGTCCCAGAGACTCCCCCTTTTGTGGAGTAGATACCCTTTCCACATAAAGCAGAGTATCTCATTAAACTTTTTAAAGTGCAATCTGGATAACTGGATGGAGAACAGAAAATACACCCCTGGGATTCCACCTATGTCCCTGCTGGACAGTGGCATAGGGTACTGACATGTTGGAACATGGGCTAATTTCTTGGCTAGGCTTGTAAGAGTCTCAGGGTTAATAGCCTAGTAACTTCCTATGATCCTATGAAAAATGTATCAACAATTTATCCTGCTGGACAGAGGAAGAAATATACTTGTATTACTGTAACTGTTGAAATGTATATATTGTAACAGAGTATACTGGAAGTGAAGAGGTTAATCTCAAGCCACCTGACTGTGGAAAATAGTAAAAAAAATACTTAATTTAGGCCACAAAGATTATAACTTACAATTCTCAATGCAGCCAGAGACACAGTCTGTACTGGGAAGCTTCTTGCATTGCCATTGGGGTGAACTAATTGCTACTCTGGAAGGGTGGAGATTTGAAATTGTTTCATGACTTCCAGAAGAAGCAGCAGATTTTTGCAAGGCCCTGTATGTGTGTATTATTGACACATATGCAGTAAATCCTGACAGCTTCTAGTCAAGGGGGAAGCATGGGATCTAGAAGTCAGATGACCAGATGCATGTGATGTCATCCTGTAATCCATCACTAAAAATGATGTTTAATACTAGGTAAGCCTGAAGTCTCAGAACACTCTGTTTTTGTAACCTGACAAAGAAAGATATCTCACATACTTCATCTTGCTTTGCTCTAGTAAGTAACCAGGGCATAATAATTATTTAGGTCAGTCAGGAAACTATAGTGAGATTAGTTAAGTATTGTTTTTCTGTAACTGTGTGAACCTGTCCACCTGTGTTATTTTTAATATTTCCTGTGATTGAAACTCTGGTGTTTATTGTAAATAGATATTTAGTATTTTCATTTTTTTTATTATTTTTTGTTAAATATATTTAAACTTTTCATTGTGGCTGGTCTTTTAGAGAATAGTTAAATCTCTGAGAGTACTCATATCTATTTGGTGATAGCTCTGGTTGCTTCTGAAAGCCTTGCTGTTGGTCAACATTACCATTTGTATTAATATTAATTTCAATCAGTATAATTGGGTGCCCTTGCAAGAGCCTTAGAGTAGATTGCTTTGGGGTGTCTGGTGGCAGTGTCAGCTGTCTTTGGTGTGTCTGATGGCAGTGTAACTACCTTATAATCTGGGCAGAAGGGAACATAGCTCATAAATCTGTGCCAGCCTTTCCCAGGTGTGTGTGTGTGTGTGTGTGTGTGTGTGTGTGTGTGTGTGTGTGTGTGTGTGTGTGTGTGTGTGTGTGTGTGTGTGTGTGTGTCTGTAAAAATCAAATCTCAAAATGTGTGTGTGTCAGCTACTTGGGGCAGGAGGTGAGAGTGAGTCTTTTTAGATGATTGTTTTATGTGATAAAGATATTAAAAATACAACATAAGAGTAAGTATTTAGGAGTATGGATTAACAAGGTTTCAATTATGACAGCTAAGGTATGAGGGCAGAGACTAAACAAAAATAATGCAAAAACTGAGAAACTGGAAGCTATTGTTTATGGATATGGTTAGAAAGATCTAAGCAATGAAAATGTTTTAGTCCCTTTACTTTTAAACATAAGATAGGTATATTTTATTAACCCTAGAAGTTGTAGTCAATAATTAACAAAGAGTTTAAGGACTTTATCTGTGAGGGAAAAGAACAAGACTTAGGTGGAATAATCTGATCCTTCCAATAGAACAAGGTGGTTTAGTATTACTTGATTTGAATGGATATTTTAGGGCTACACAATTAAGGCTCATATCCATAACACAAGCAGAAGGTTATAATTCAAAATGGAAAGGGATGGTGATGAAACAAGTCAGCAATTCAAAAAATAAGCAGAGAGTGGGATTTTGGATGCAGATCCTTTAGGAGACTAACAACAGCCATAAAGAAGATTCTATTCATTAAGTAGCAAAGGTATTTTAAGAAATAAGCCATAATGATAATGGAGAAAGGAGAATTTACTGATAGGGATGACTACAATTATGGGTACAGAGAATAGGCAAGAGGGAGCTGGAATTCACTGGTGAAAACTGGCAAAGGAACCAAGATATTAGGATCAAATAATTAGAGAAGGAAAGGTAATAGAATGGGAAGAGGCCAAGAAGACATTTAGACTGCAGGCTACCGACTGCCTTCCATACTGGGATTCATATCAAGAGTATAGGCAAAGAGAAAGGGATAGGTAAATCCTACATGAAATACCTGTTCTGGTGGAATTTTTAGTTAAATCTAGAAAAAAAACTGCTGTTAAAAAAGGATAATTAGTGTGGCATATGACATATTGCACAATAATTATAAGAATTAATCAGAGGAAGTTAGGAAAGATTGTGAAGAGATATTGGATAAGAAATTTACAAGGGAACAATCAGAGTACATATGTATGGCTCCCAAGTATGCAACAAAGTGTAGAAGGTTTAGAATTCTAACTTAGAAGTGTTTGTGTAGGTATTTTTATATCCCAAGTAGACGCAAAATAATTTTTCCTCAGGTAGATGGCAAATGATGGAGGTGTGATGGGGAAGAAAGTGGTAACTGGGAATATGTGTTTCACTTGTGTAATAAGTTGGCAGATTTTAAAAATTTCCTACATATACTCTGTCAGAAATATTAATTGAGCAAATGGGTATAACTAAGGAAACAATTCTTTTGAGCTTGGACATAGGCTCTGAATTGTCTAGACATAGACATTAAAACTTGCATAGAGATTAAGTTTAATTCTAGTGGCTGCCATATCTTGTCCTACCACAACAAATACATTCTACTATATTCATACTAAGCTTTGCACCTTACATGTTTATTTAAATTATATTTTGTTATACCTCAGCATTGTTGAACCAAACTAATATTAACTTAGTGTCACACTGCTATTTTACATCTGCTTATTGCTCTGTATGCAAGGCACAGGTCACCTCTGAGTAGTCTATATGATACAGAGTATAGTGACAATGATTTCAGTCTGTCCACATAAGATATGTGCTGAAGACCCTGAATTTTCTTTGTGAGGAATGTTTGAGGTCTCTGCAGTTGTGGCAGGTGCCTGTTTAGATACATAAAAACAAAGCATTGTACTCTATTATTGGCCTGATGAGAGAAGTGTACAAGGGGGTTACAACCTCTTTTGTTCTGGAAGCTGTGCCCTTGCTTATGAGGTGAGCAATGTAGAAGGCCTTTCTCACCACTGTAGAGTAAGGTTACTGTCATCCTGGGCACCCAAATCTCTCGCCACTAATCTAGAGCTACGGTAATGTGCAGGGACATCACCTTTGCCAAAGGGGATGATATTGCATTTTTTGCATTGAGTTTAAGACCATGGGCAGGATGGCTTGCACGGAGCCTAAGAGTCGTGTAAGACTCCATGCAGCCATAGCGATCCAGGAACAGCCCGAAATACCATGTAAGAGACCAGCTAAAACGTCTCTTACACGGACAGGGCGTGGATATGCTAATTACATCACTTGCAGCCGAAAGGCATGTAAATGAGGTAGATTAGCGATCCACAAAGCTGAAACCAGCCCATGTAAGAGTCGTGTTAGGTGCAGAAATGTACTCAGTTGACAACTGAGTACGTTTCTGCAAATAACACAATGGAGCCATGTCAGCTCCAAATAAAGTGTGCATATGTGTCAGGCAGCATGCCAATGGCCAAATATGTGGCCACTGGCATGGTAACCCGATGCAAACATGAAATAAAATATTTTTTTTTTCGGCGATCGGCGAGGTTTAAACGCAGCGCAGCCCCGCGCAAACGGGCTGTGCTATATAAAACATAAAAATAAAGGTTTGAAACCCACAAATGTGGGCTTTATGCAATGCATGGATATACAATGCAGGGACTAGCAGACAGAAAACAGCATGGCCACCGTTTAGTGGTTGCTAAGGGGCGAAGCTGAGTGTAAGACGCGTAACTAAGCATTAGTAGGCAATCCTATGTAAATGAGTGGTAGGATCGTGAATCTCACTGTCACATAGCAAATGAGCACATTCCGTGTAGTGTAAGAGTTAGATAAGGGGGAGTAACAGAGTAGGAGATAGGTGACATCACAGGGGGGAATGTTAGAAAGAAATCAAGCTCATTGGAGCAAAGTGGTATGTGAAAGATGTCAGTCACACAGCATAGAAAGAGGAGTGCCAACAGATAAGCATGGGAAAGTCAAGAAATGGAAGGTGTACACTGTGGCTAACACCAACGTTTCTTGCTGTGCGTGCATGCACGTGTGTGCACGCTGGGAGGCGCGAGTAAGACAGAGTGCGCACGTGTAAGGCAGAGTAAGCATGTCGGAGCCTGTTTAAAGATCTGTAAACCTGTTTGCACTGGTGTGCGCATGTTTTAACCCAAATAAGCAGATTGTAGTCCGTGTAAGCATGTGTGCACACGTGGTAGCCACTGTGAGTGTGTTTTCGCTGGTATGCTCGCTGCTCCCCCCTGAGGAAACAGAGAGGAAAAAGGAAGTAGAAGAAATAGTAGGAAGCTAGCAGGGAATATTGGTAGAGCTAGCAGGTGAAAACAATTAGAAGCAGGCAATTACACAGGCAGAATACTAGCCCAGCACTTAAAACACTGCAAACAGCATTGCAGTATGTTTCTCTCAAGAGACATTGCAAGACAGGAGTAAGCTATTAGAAGTGAAAACTGAAAAAGCTGCACTCAGAACAAACATGCTAGGGGCTGCCATAGCTGTTATAAGAAGACATAGGAGACTTGCTGAGGGTGGTGACAATGCAAATGCTGCCAGACAACCCACAGTGAGGAGATGGGAAAGAGTGTACAGGCCCAGGGTCACCTACCAGGGGTTACATGAGCTGGAGATAGTGGAGCGTATAGAGTGGACAGAGACCTCCTGCAGCAAATTGTTGAGCTGTGCAGGCCACACCTCACACACAGAACCAACAGAGGGGAACCCATCCCAGTGGAAACCAAGGTATGTGTTGGCCTAAGAATACTAGCAACAGGTACCTTCCAGAGACCAACTGGTGATATGATGGGGATCTCACAGGCATCTGCATCCAGGGTACTGCACCAGTTCCTGGATGCCATGTCGGCACATGTCAGAGATCATGTATATTTCCCCAGTTCCCATGAGGCATTGCCCAGCAATATGCGACTCTTCCAGCAAATAGCAGAATACCCTGAAGTAGTGGGTGCAATAGACTGCACCCATATACGCATCAAGGCACCAGCTGGTGAGCAGGGTAGGGCCTACATCAACCACAAGGGCTTCCCCTCCATCAACTGCCAGGTCGTGTGTGATGCCCAGGGCATAATAACGAATGTGTGTGCTGGCTGCCCTGGAAGCTACCATGATTCCCATATCTGGCATCTGACGCAGCTGTACCAGACATTTGCCAATGGGGACATCCCACATGGTCACTTAGTGGGGGATGCTGGATATGCATTGGAGCCGTGGCTGATGACACCCATCAGAAATGCACACACACCTGAACAAGAATGCCATAATGAGGCACACGCACAAACACAAAATGTAATAGAGCATGTGTTTGGGCTGCTCAAGTCATGGTTCCGGTGCCTGGACACATCTGGTGGAGCCTTGCCGTATTCACCAACTACATGTACCCAAATTGTCATGGTATGTGCTATGCTACATAATATGATTCTGCAAAAACAGCTGCAGCAGGACCAGCATAGGGCCGGGACAAACAGCCCCCCACCATTGCCAAGGCCATCACAGGCAGAGAGTGACTCAGAGGAGGAACAACCTGAGCCTGCCCCAGTAGGCAGAAGGAGGCGTGCCCAGTATACCCTGGCCTTGGCAAAGAGGCAACGCATAGCACATACACTGGCTCAGTAGGAACCCTGGGAATGATACCCCTCTCTGACTCACTCATATAGTAACAGGGACGCCTAACATGACACAAATTGCTTTCAAACATGTACAGGGAGTGTAGTATGTGCATCCAACATAGGCAGCCCTGCAGCACCACCTGAGGCATGATTGCCATGTGTTAAGCAATGTAACACCATCTAGTATATGCAAACATGATGACCCTACCTAACATCTCACCCTCACCAAGCATGATGCCACACTATGAAGACAACAAGATCAAGTACAACAATTGGCTGAAGTATTGCTGTTAGCAAAGGGGAATAAATGGCTGACAGCCTGGGATGACATGCCGAGCAAGACATGATGCTCCACCTGCTAGGGATGGCATGCACCCAGCACACCTGGCTGTGTGGATACTGGCAAAGGCTGTTGTCACCCCCACTGTGCCTTGAATAGGTAAGGCTGGAAACACAAACCCACCACCATAGGTAGCACAAGGGATAACAACCTGGACGTAATGCTACCCAATGCCAGAAGTCTAAACTGCAAGGTGCATGCAGAAACAAACCCACCTCAGCATGGAGAATGGTAATATCTGTTCTGTAACAGAAACATGGGTGAAGGCCCAGAAGAACACCCTAATACTACCAGGTTATGCCTTATACCATGCTCTACAGCCCCAAAACATGGAACAAACTACAAAAGGAGTGTGGCTATCAGTAATTGTCAAGGATAACCACACCCCCTGGTTGGTACTACAGCAAGAAGCAGCATGGACTATCCTCGGGCAAGTAACAGTGGCTCAAACTGCGTCCCTGTTTGCAGCCTGCTACAGACCACCCTCACAAACCCAGAAACCCCAGCCAGCCTTCCTGAAGACACTGCAGAGTATGAATGTCTCAACAAATACCAAACAAGGCTCACACAAAGTATGACATAGGTGGTAATCCATTATGTACGGAAGAAGTAATCAGGGACCTAGGGACACAAGTGGATGGTAACCCGTCATGTGACACTCACATTGCCAAGGTGGCCAGGAAGACCTGCTATACTGCCCACCTTAATATGAAAGGATGCACATGTAGATCAAGAGAGGTCACTGTGCGCCCATACTCTTCCCTTATCAGGCCCATACTTGAGAACAATGCCCCAGTTCGGATGTACCTTACCTGACACCTGCAGCAGTTAGAAAGACCCCAAATGTACCTCACCAAGTGGATAAAGGGTCCAAACATTTGTCATCTGCTGCCTGGCTGAAGAAACCACAGCCCAATTCACATGCATACTGCCCAGTCAGAGGCGATGTATGCCTGATGTACAAGGCCATGTCCAATCCAGAATGAATGGACATGCTCCACTGCAGAAACTCCAAATCCAGCAGAGACACCACAGTGAGATATCTGAACCTCCACACATAGATAAATAGGATGTGCTGGAGGGACAGATCCATAACCCAGCGGCTTCTTACACTCTGGAACAGAATCCCAGTCCATGATAGGCTGAGCTCCTCACTCATACTCAACAAGAGAAATCCGGTCAAGTGCATGGGAGATAGTAGGTGTACACTGGGGGTCATCCCTGTGTCACTTCTAGTAAAGTAAACCCTAAATGGGCATAATATGCACATTGCAAGGGGTGTCGAAAGCCACACACAGTCTGTCTATGCTCAAACATGGCCAGGGCAGATAGCCTAGTATGAACCTATGAACCTATGACGATACAAATTGTGCAGGACACAAAGGATAATCACACAGCTGTCCTAACTGATGGTAGGAACCATGGTGATAATCCACAGATATGCTCTGCAGTACTCAAATATCACAAACAATACACCAAACCCACACACATTGCCAACATCCAACCTAACAGATTCTTTGCAAACTCCCCACCAGCACCAAACTGCCAAATATCTATCCCAGCAGAGTGCTGGCCCCTGACATTGCAGATGCTGAGGTAACAGCCAGCATCTACAAAGCAAACCACACAGCATCAATGGTACCAGATGGTGTCCTGGGTTGTGTCCAACAAGTACTGTAAGAAGAATGGAACACCAAATAGCACTACTGCGCACTCACAGTCTTACCACAGGATATGTACCCAAAGAGCAGTGTACAGCAACAGTGGTCCCTCACCACAAAGGTGATGCCTGAATGGATACTGCAAACTATCACCCCTCAACCCTGACTATCTTGGTTGGCAAAGTAATGGAGAGGATGATCATGGATCCCAGGAATAACGAGATTGGGTACCTACAGACATTGGACCCTACCCAGTGTGGCTTTCATAGGGCAGATCCTGCCCCTTAAACATGTCTGACTCATGTGAAACACGCACCAATGCCATTGATGAGGGGAATGTGGTTCACACAGCCTATCTGGACCTTGCTAAACCCTTCCATACAATACCCCAGTTGTTCAGTACAGATAAGCTCACCAGCCTAACTATAAACCCCTATCCAAGTAGATGGGTTGCAAACCAGCTCAAGGACAGAACTGACCTGGTCAGACATGCTGCAGCCATGTCAGACTACAAATCAGGTACAAGTGGCATCTCACAAGGCACGGTCCTGGGACCTCTCTTGTATGCTATATATGTCACATAGGTACAGGCCAACATGGAAGGACTCTGTCTGAACAGGTTCACAGATGACTACAAACTGCCCACCATATCGGACCCTCCAGCTGACACAAGCATCCTACAAAAGGCACACATAGAAACAGACAAGTGGTGCCACAGCCATGTCAACAAGCTAAATGCAGAATAGTGTATAGTCATCCCCTGTGGAAACACAGTACATGGCCACAAATTACCACATAGGTGTTAACCCATTAAGTACATCAGGAGCAATAAGAGACCTGGGGACACAAGGTGATAGATATCCTGCATGTGACAACCATGTGTCTGTAGTGGTTACAGAAACATACCATATACCCACCTAATCATGAAGGTAAGCACAGCTAGGTCAGGGTAGGTCATTGTGCCTCTCCAGTCATCCATCAGCAGCCTCACAATTGCGTACAATGGCCCTTATGGGATGTACCTTAGCAGACACCTGCATCAACTGGAAAGACCCCACAAATACCCCACCAGGAGGATCTCAAAGCTGTAACAGATGCCATGTGTTGCCTGATTAAACAAACTGCAGCTCCACACAGTGCCATACCGCCTGGCTGGAGGTGATCTGTACCTGATGTATAAAGCCATGACCAAGCTGGAATCAATGGACATTTGGCACCATGTAAAATCTGAATGCTGGTGACCTATGCAGATGACAGGCCTGAATTCCAGCACAGACATAAACAGGACATGCTGTACCGATTGGTCCATAACCCAGAAGCTCACTCCACTCATGACTAAACTCCCAGTACATGTTATCCAGGGAGTCCCTCATTGACTGTCATCCAGAGGAATCATGATGACTGGATGGGAGATGGTAGGTGTACCCTGGATATCACCTGTATGTCACGGGTAGACAGAGGCACAGCACACTAATCTTGACATATGTCATGGCAAACACCAGTAAATATGTGTGTTGAAGGACAAACACTCTCTGACTAGCATTACAAATGGCCTAGGGCACATGGCCATTGTTTGTCACTGTCCACACAAGTTGTGGAATACATTAACAATGTCGGACAATCTTGTTCTATGTTGTCCATATCTGAACAAAAAGCAACATGGTCATATCTGCACAACTGGCCCTCAACCAGTCTGGTGTGCTCACTATAAATATTACAAGCAGTGATAGGACTGAAACCGATGATACTGTCCACCACAGAGAAAGTACTGAACCAGTACACTATACGACAATACACTGTTTGGTCAGTATGAAAGGATGTTGACAACTGTATGCAAACTATCCCATGGCAACCCTGCAGGCACAGCATAATGCCTGTTAGGTTCAGACACAAAGCAGTTGGGCAGTAAGAACACAACCTGACGTCCAACACTCAACTGTACATGTGAAATATAGATGAAGTCCACACACAAACACAAATGTGGTGGACCACAGATCCCAACATATGGAAAGTTCACACTGGGCATGCTTGCACACTTAGATAAATGAGACGTGTCAGTCAAGAAGCCATAGAAACTGTGAACTGGGCATGCTCACACACTTAGGCCATGTCACAGTTCAGCAGTTGTACACACATATCTGGCATTTGTATGTGTTAACACTGGAACCTCCCACAATACAGAAATCTGCCCAGTGCACACAGTGAAATTACAACAGAGACATAAGTAAAGTAGTGGATCCCACTCATATGCAAACATCTGCCACAGTACACAAGTTGTTCATAGAGATAGGGAAAGCTATGGCAATAAAGACCCACAAACAGTACATGAGCAACAAATACTTGCATCTGACAGGTAAACATATGGCCGTAGAGTGCAATACTAGGCTGTTGTCCCTAGGGAATACAGAAGGCTATCCGCAGTGTATTTGGCGTCTGCCTCCGCAGTACAGTAGGCCACTGTGCCTCTGCAAAGTTAATGCATATATATGCTCTCCCCCTTACTGATGGATAGTAACAGATGTACATACCTCTTCATAAATAATGATGTCAGCACACTATACATATGTCAGGAGCACAAATGATACCCAATAATTTGAATAGCGCGCTCAGCTACTGCATCTCTCACAAGTGTCATAATATAGTTAGGTAGGGGTTTGAATCCTGCAAGTGCTCAGTGTGTGTGTGTGTGCAATTCTATGTGTAAGAGAAATGTCCCTTTTGGCAACTAGTACAACACACCACATGCTGCATATTCCACTGTCTAAACACTGATGATGTCAGCACCCTATAAGTACAGCAGGAGAAAACAAGCCTCCCAGTAATGCAAATAGTGCGCTCTGCTACTGCGTCTCTCACAAGTGTCATAACATAGTTAGGTAGGGGTTTGAATCCTGCAAGTGCTCAGTGTGTGTGTGCAATGCTATGTGTAAGAGAAATGTCCCTTTTGGCAACTAGTACAACACACCACATGCTGCATATTCCACTGTCTAAACACTGATGATGTCAGCACCCTATAAGTACAGCAGGAGAAAGCAAGCCTCCCAGTAATGCAAATAGTGCACTCTGCTACTGCGTCTCTCACAAGTGTCATAACACAGTTAGGTAGGGGTTTTTATCCTACAAATGCCATGTGTGTTTTTGTCACACAGTTTGTCCATGTGTGTGGGGTGTTGTTCCCAATATTGCACGACATAGATTATATCAGTAATGTCAATGCACACATGATGTATGTGTGTGCCACATACACATATGTACCTGTGACCTTCAATAGTTCCCATGTCTGAAGCCTGTCTCATGTGAATACATGGAATTTGCATTAGACAACTGTATGACTGTGGTGTTCTGTGCAGGGGCTGCATGTGGTATGTGAATATACAGTGTGAGTTGTATATGGTGTCATACTACCAGCGAGGGCTACACGTCTGGTCTGGAGCATATAGTCCACATGTTGTTGATGAACAGGTGCAGCATGTTTTCACCTCTTGTGGGAGTGGTAACAAGTTGTTCCATAACAATTCAGTGAATAAATGCTAGGAACCTTTCAGCTAGGGTCTTGGAGCTAGAGTAATGCTCACACTCTATGTTTGGGTAGTTGCAGTCCACCCATATAATGGTGTTTGTAGAGACCGTCATATTCCCAGTGTTGTCAGGAAGGCCAAGTGGGTTTCCTGGGTATGGGAGGGTGGTGTGTGCCAGGCTATGAACCTGAAGGCAGTCTAACCCACTGTTAGTTGCACATGGATAGGCACTGATGCTTTGTGCTGTGCCACCAACCTGGAGGTGTGTGTATCTGTGGTGCCTTTGGATACATCCCCCCTGTTCTGGTTTGGTGCATGTGTAGGGGATGACAGGCATGGTATGAGGTATGACCTGGCAGTGATGGGGTGCACCTGGGAGCCTTGTACCAGGATTCTGTTACTGCACGAATATTGCTGTTCTCCATGCTAAGGACAGTTTCCACTGCATGCATCTTGAGGTTTACACTGCTGGCGTTGAGTAGCATTACTATTAGTGTCCTATCCCGTGTGATACCTGTGTAGGTGGCTATGTAATTTGAGCCTTGCATAAAAAGGCACTATGTGTGTAGCAAGAGCCTTTGCCAATATACAATGGCCCATGGGTGACAGGTGCAAGCTGTCCCTAGCAAAGCAACGTGGCTTGTCTAGCATGTAATCCCACGCTGACAGGCATTGGATCCCCTTCGAATGTCACCGAAACATAAGGCAATTGTAGAAATTGATCATCCTGTCTACATATTGTGGCAGCATTCTTGGTGAGGGTAAGATGCTACTCAAGGTCAGGGTCATACCAGCCTGTGCCACATGCTCAGAGAGCCCCTCTATGTCCCCTATCATGTAGTCCAGGGAGGTACATCACAGGTCATTCACACTGGCACGGACAATGACTGAGTCATATTTGTACATGCCTTGGAGTGACCTGTATGCTTGTGTTATGTGGTGGATCATAGTGCCCGACGGGCATCTCACCGTGACCTTCTCCTTGTTCAGCCTGGTGAGCAGGACCTCAGTGTACCTGACGATAGAGGTACCTATTACAACTGTAGCAGGTGTGTTGTTAAGCCGTATGGGCTGTGACTGTTTGGCACACAGGCTTTGTGAGCTATGTGTTGCACGTGCTCTGTTCTGGCATAACGTTTGCTTGTGTGTCTGCTTCGCAGGTGTCTGCTGCTCAGGCAGGATGCTATTCTGAGACTCCAAGAATGTTCCTTTGTGTTTCTGTGTTGGGATTGCTGTCGTGGCAGGTCTATGTGAGACTGGTATTGTATTCACTGTAGTATCCCACTTAACCTGATAGGGTATGCCAGTACTGAGTTAAGAGAGCTTAGCCCCCAGTTTGGCTATGTGGTTGCATCTCTCACTTATGTTGTAAGTTTATAGGAAGGGGAGAGGGCTGTCTGTGTACATGAGGCAGCTGTAATATTGCCACATGACTCACAGATTCACCAACTGGACCAGAGAGGAGATTGACAAGTGACCTTTGCACATGCTACCATAGTATTGTGAATCCCATAATAATTAACAACACATAGGGCCAATGGGGAACAAGGTACTCAAGGTGAGCATGTGAGGGTGTAGTGCTCCTGATTTGTTAGTGCTGGCATATATAAATGCTTTCATGAGCAAATGCCAGGTAAGTCATATGCAATGTGTTACAGGCAACTTACATGCAAACAGGACAAACAGTGACGTTCTGTCAAGTGAGACATGGACATCAGTACAGTAAGCAATACAGATGTCACTAGGGATCCACAGAGGCGCTGTAAATCAGCATTGCAGGTGGAATCAGTGTTTCAGGGACATAACAAGCAAACATGCATACAAACAAAGCTACAGTCAGCAGGCCTGGATCTAGACTATGCTACAACAAACAAGGTGTATGACTTCCAGTAGGTAACAGTGCATATATGCAGGCACTATAAGCCTGTACCCAGAAATTCACAGGTCAGATGGGCTGGGTCCAGCCCCACCTCCCACAAGTGTACAGACCATGTACCTTCATAATGTAGAATAACTGGCCTGAAACCCAAGTGCTCATACCTGAACTAATACACATTTCGAATAACAGACACTGAGCCCTCACTCAGCAGTTCCAAACTTAGTAGGATGTATGCTACCTGTCCTGGCACCACAGTATCCTTGACATGTATGGAGACTCTCCCTCCTGTCATAGTTAATTCTGTGTTTTGGGGCTGTCATGCATGGTATGAGGTGTGACCTTGTAGTGCTAGGGTGCTCTTGTGAGTCTTGAACCTGTTGTGTATTACTGCACAGATATCAACATCCTCAAACATCCTCATTGCAGAGTCGAGTGTGGACAGCATGCAACTTGCAGTTGACATGTCCATCATTGAGTATCAATACTTACATTTTCTTATCCCCTGTGCTACCTATGTAGGTGGCCTTCTGTTAACAGCCTCACCACCAGTATGCAAAGATGTGCAGACATTACACTATGGTAATTACTATGGGTGTACAAAACAATACAATGACATTCATACTGTAACTGCATCAGGCATGCTGGGATATACCCACAATGAAATCATTACACTGTACTGTTGACAACATGATACTATTACTACACTTCTCTGTAGTCACCCTGTGCATCAGCACCATGTTAACCTGTTCCTGCACCGATGTTACAGATTGCAGGAGGTGGCACAGTTTCATCATATGCACAGGGTGTGTACTTGGTATGCCTGAGTCTGCCACTGATACAACCAATTGACATGTCTGTGTGTGTGTGTTGGTGAGGGACAGCAGTACAAGATGGGGCAATGTTGATGCAGTGTATGCGAGTATGCGGTAGCACTAGGTGTTATCAATTCACATGTGCGTATGCATGCACACAGTTCCACCTCATGGCTGCCATATACAGGTGTTTGTGGACAGCCACAGACTGTACCTGCCAGGTCATACAGATCACTGTCTCTGGCCACGGACATGGTACCTGTGCCTGGCAGGGGTGCTACGGACCATATCAGGTACTAAGCCAGACTGGGTACTGTCATCAGAAGCAGGTGGTTGGTGACTGGAGACAGGTCCCTGTTGGGACTCTCCAGAGCCACATGCACGTGGTCTCCTGGGGCGGTCTGATGACAGCACAGACCCAGCATTGCTGGGGCTGCTGCTGGCACTATGGGAGCAGCCGCAGGCCTGTTGTCGTCCATGATGGATGCCAGCTGCTGCTGTTGCTGGCATACGCCCACGTCAATGCCTCAACCTTCCACCATTGCCCTGGCTCATGGACATGTGGTTGTGGAACAGATCTAATGTGTCCCCCCAACGTCTGTCAATGACCTCGTTGAAATTACGAATGGCAGCCGCAACATCACGCATACTGTCATTCAGAGCCTGTCTGGTGTACCGTTCCATACGTGACTGTGCCTGCATTACAGCCCGAAACATAGCTGAGGTTGAAAGACCTCTGTGGGCATGTCTGACAGGGGCGGTATGCCCACGGATGCTCCCACGAGAACCCCTGGACATCTGCCTGTGTGGTACCATGTCAGGACCCTGGCCTTGGCTGCTGTGTGGGGATGCATGTGCCACCGATACCACATTACCCTGGTCAATGCCCACTGTATCCTGTCCATCACCTAGGGACATTGGTGACAAAGGATGTATTGTCAGGATGACTGTGCACATTGATGGGGTCGACAGCTGTGTACTGTCAATTGGCTGACCAACGACGGACCCTGGCACACCTCCCTGTGCCATTACACAGGTATCATCATTATCACTATCCATGGCAGCTGATTCAGGTTCCCTGCTGCACAACACCAGAGCAGCACCAGAACCTGTGGGAGTAAGACAGGAAACACAGTTTACAATGTGTACACAATGTCACCACTGATACACACAGGCACACATGCACACATGCGCACATGCGCACATGCACACATGCACACATGCACACATGCACACATGTGCACATGCGCACATGCACTTGCACACATGCATCCATGCACACATGCACACAGGTGCACATGCACACATGCACACATGTGCACATGCACACATGCACACATGCATGCACATGCACACATGCACACATGCGCACATGCACACATGCACACAGGTGCACATGCACACAGGTGCACATGCACACATGCACACTCCTCAGTATATGAGATATCAACACACAGACACAAACACACCTGCAATCAAACACATAGCACTACTGCTTCAGTCTATTATTACTATTAGTATCAAGAGTATTGAAAGTATTGTTATTACACACTCACCAGCATGGATAGGCTGCCTTGCTGTTACACCAGAGGGACCTGCAGAAATGAGACATGTATTGTCAGTGGGCACAACTGTGCAATTGATACTGTGAGTATGATACAGTTCAGTAGTACAACAGTTGGCTTCCACAGGTCTACTGCTGATATTGAGAATATCACACTTGCACAATAATTACCAAGATAACAGCTACAAACCGAGAACACACCTCACACATGCATAAACTAACAGTGTACAGAACAGTCAACTATACATATGGAATGTTACCTGCATGCTCCGAGTCCTGCTGCTGGGTGGCTCCAGCCTCCATCATTACGCATGTATGCTGCTGTTGTTGCTGTTGGGCTGGAGCCACAACACTTAGGAGTAGTCCCTCCAGTCTGGTGAGGTGGGATGTATAGCCACCCCACCACCTGTGGCAAGCTGTTGCCTGTGGATATCCGACGCACGCTGATGGACCTTTCTAATTAAATCACTGCAGTGATGGCGTACCTGCTCATATGTCCGGTTATGTGTGCCTATGTCATTTACCCGACGGACCAGGTCTTGCCACAGTGCAGCCCTCTCCTGCTGGTTCTGGCTGGTGTGGGAAAAGAGTATTGCGAAATCCCACACCAGGCTCTGGTGTATCTCCTCATCCTCCGCAGTGGAGTACACAGGGTTTCGCTGATGAACCATAGCCCTGAAAAGGAAAAGAAAAATATGTCAGCAATATATGTCAGCAAAATATGGCACACATAATACACATAATACTTGACTGTAGTGATATAACTTAACCCCCATATATAGCATCTGTCTGTCTATTGGGGGAAACACATGTAAATGACCAGATATCAGTGCTCAGCTGACAACTGTGCAACAGTACACTCCATACGACAGACTAGTATACTCCAGCAGTCAGCACACTGGTTCAGGTCCAATGCACAACCTCACACTGGGGGTTTGTATCAAGGTATTGTATGGGGAACATTATCAACCCATGCACTGCATGCAATGCACATTACATATTTCACTGGTAATGCACACTACTCTTACTTGCCATAACCCTACCTACACCACAGTCACATACAGGGTAACACAGCACAACATATGGCAATGTAGTATGTTTTGATCACAATACCTCACACATCTGTCTCTGGCCTCACACCAAGGACACACACTACCATGACAGACAGACAGTCATGGTGAGCAATCACACCAGTATATAACATGCACCCAGTCACTGGCACACTCATTCCACCTCACATATTTGGTTTGCAATGGGTTCTTGGGTGTGCATTGTGTCTTAGGTAGGTAGTATGCTATTGGCCCTGGGCCTACAGCAGCATACTGTTATGCTACCCTGCCCCTTGTGACACATGTGATGTGATCGTACCTGCTCCTGTCAAACAGTTACACAGGGTGACTCATATGGCATATTACCTATCTGCATAACATTCAGCAGGGGTATGTCTGACATCTACTCATGGGGAGCCTTGCTTCTTAATGCTGTGTGGTTTACTCCAGGGTATGTCTTATCTGTGGGTAGGGACCTGTACCTCCACCATGTGCTCTTTACTGCGGTGACAAGGACGACAGACATAGGTAATTTGAGTTGTGTATGTTGTGAGGTGTTACCACGGTTGTTGGACAACTGTCATGGGTGTGACTTAACTATGTATATCCAGCAGTGGTAACCTCTATGTAGGTAGTCTGGGTGCACTCTGTGGTCTTGTCAGTCACTCTGCATAGGTAATGTGTTTGAGTGCATTGACACAGTTACTTACGTATGACTGTGTCCTTCTCCATATCTGTAGCTGTCATGGGAGGTACATACCTTGTAGGACATTGTGGGGAGTAGAGGGGTGCAGTGACCTACATGTCCATAGCTGACACACCATGTCTGCTGACACATACCATGTACAGGTATTACAGGACTAGTGTGCCACTGTGTATATCAATGGGGAGCCTATTGTACACTTGTTGCCCCTGTTCCCCCCTGACACATGCAGTGGTGGGCAGGCATGCACATAGGTTCATAGGTTCATACTAGGCTATCTGCCCTGGGGCAATTATAAGCCTAGCCCGATTCTGTATGGCTTACGCCACCCCTTGATTTGAGTATACTGTGCCCCTTTTTAAGGTTTAGTTTACTGTGCCTCTGTCTAATAGTGACACAGGAGTAATCCCTGGGACAAACCTACGATCCCCCATCCACCTATCGAGATTCTTCTTGAAGAGATTCAGTGAGGTGCTCTGCCTCACATGAACTGGAATTCTATTCCAGAGCGAAGGGAGCCTCTGGGTTATGAACCTGTCCCTCCAGCAAGTTCTATTTATTTCTGTGCTGAGGTTCAAGTCCCTCGAACGTGTGGCTCTAAGGGATTTAGATTTACCGAGGTGGAGCATGTCCATTAATTCTGGATTTGACATAGCTTTGTATGTCAGGCATAGATCGCCTCGAAGTAGGCGGTATGAAACTGAGTAGAGCTGGAGTTTTTTTAACCGAGCAGCATATGGCATCTGTTTGAGACCCTTGATCCTCTTGGTGAGATACTTTTGGGGTCTTTCTAATTGCTGCAGGTGTCGGGTAAGGTACATCCCAAAAGGGGCATTGTATTCTATGATGGGCTTGATGAGGGATGAATATAGGGGCACGATTACCTCTCTTGATCTAGATATGAAACCCTTCGTGATGAGGTGGGCTATGTAGAAGGTCTTTCTAACCACTTTGACAATGTGGTTTTCAAAGGAGAGATTGCTATCAATTTGGGTCCCCAGGTCCCTAATAACTTTCTCTGTACTTAATGGGTTTCCGCCTATGTGGTAATTTGTGGGCACATTGTTTTTGCCAAAGGGTATGACTATACATTTTTTGGCATTTAGCTTTAAACCATGGTGCTGGCACCAGTTATCTGTCTCTGTGAGACCTTTATGAAGGATGTTTGTGTCAGCTGGAGAGTTGATTATGGCACCCAGTTTGCAGTCGCTGCGAACTTGGTGAGCCATAGTCCTCCCACGTTACCTGTACCGGAAAAGTATATACCGAACAAGAGTGGTCCCAGGACAGAACCCTGTGGGATGCCACTTGTGACCAGTTTCGAAGTGGACATGGCTCCAGCAACTCTCACTCTGTGGGTTCTGTCTTTGAGCCAGTTTGCACCCATCTTGTGACATAGGGGTTTATATTTAAGCTGGATAGCTTATCTATGATGCCCGAGTGGGGTATTGTGTCAAATGCCTTTGCAAGGTCCAGATAGGCTGTGTGGACTACCTTCCCTTCATCTATGGCTTTGGTGACTGTTTCAAAGAAGTCAACCAGGTTCAAAAGGCAGGATCTGCCCTTGACAAAGCCGAACTGGGTAGGATCTAGTGTCTGTAGGTCCCCAATGTCTTTGTTTATGAGCTCCATGGTGATCCTCTCCATAGCCTTGCAGACTAAGCTAGTCAGGCTTATGGGGCGATAGTTTCTAGGGTCCGTAGAGGCTCCACCTTTGTGGAGTGGGACCACTGTTGCTGTACGCCATTCTGTGGGCACATATCCTGTAGTGAGGCTGAGATTGTATAGCTGTTTTATTTGAGGGATTAGTTCCTCTTGGAGTTCATGTAGGACGCAACCTGGGACACCATCTGGTCCCATGGAAGCAGTGTTTCTTGCTTTGGAGAGGGCAGCCTTCACCTGAGCATCAGAGATGTTTGGGAGGCAGCCCTCTGCCGAGATAGATACTTGCTCTTTTGGGGAGAGGGGTGGAGAAGTTTGCACTGAACCTGTCTGCCAGGATATTGGCGATGTCTGTGGGTTCAGTGTATTTTTGTCGTTTAGAATCAACTCAGAACAAGTCTGGGAGTTGCATCCCAGGTTTCTAACATAACTGAAAAAGCCTTATGATTCTCTTTGGTGTCCTGTGCAATTTTTCTCGAAGCTGGCCTTGGAGGATTTTATGAGGGATCGTAATTTTTGCTAGTACTGATCAGAGATGCCTTCCCTATTAGGGATTTTACTCTATCATGTAGTAGCTTCCTCCTTCTGTTGTACAGTTTATTTATGGCAGGGGTCCACCAGACTGGACGCCTGCCTTTGGATGATTGGGTCTTGGTTTTGTTTGGGATAGCATGATCCATGCATTCCTGGAGATGTCCGTAGAATGCATTTATATAGGATTCTGCAGTTTGGGCCGTAGTTTCCACTGGCCCTGGGGCCTTGAAGGATTCCACTGTGGTTTTGAGAAGTGAGAAGTTTGCTTTTGTGAAGTTTTTCACTGTGGTTTTGTGGGCTGGGGTGGGTCGGGATGTGGACATCCAGTGAAATTAATTTATGGTCTGATCTTACCAATGAGGGATATACTTCTGGTGTGGAGCATAGAGTCCCCATGTTGGTAATGATCAGGTCTAGTATGTTGTCCCCTCTTGTGGGAGTGGTGACTAGTTGTTCCATAGCATTTGAGTTTATAATTTCCAGGAACCTTTGGGCTAAGGTGCTGGGGCTTGAGTAGTGCTCCCAGTCAATGTTTGGGTAGTTGAAGTTGCCCAATATAATGGTGTTCGGAGAGATCTTCATGTTCTCCAATGTTTTCAGGAAAGCCAAGTGGGATTCCTGACTTTGAGAGGGTGGTCTGTAGGATGCTATAAACTGAAAAGCAGTTTTTGCCCACTGTTAGTTGCACATGGATGGTCTCCGATACTTCGTGCAATGCCACTAACCTGGAGGTGTGGATATCCTTGATAAATATGGAAACTCCCTCCTTTTGTGGTTCGGTCCGGTTTTGGAGCCGAAAAGCATGATATGAGGTATAGCCTGGTAGTGCTGGGGTGCTCTCTGGAGCCTTGAACCAAGTTTCTGTCACTGCACAGATATCGATGTTCTCCATACTGAGGAGAGCTTGAAAGCGTGCATCTTGAGGTTAAGACTTCTGGCATTTAGCAGCATTACCCTTAGTTTCTTGTTCCTTGTGCTGTCTATGGGGTGGGTTTGACTTTTGAGCCTTGCCTAAAAAGGCACTATGGGGTTGGCAAGAGCCTTTGCCAATATCCAAAAGCCCAGTGGTGACAGGTGCAAGCCATCCCTAGCGAAGCAACGTGGCTTGTCGAGCATGTCATCCCAGGCTGACAGACACTGGATCCCCTTTGAATGACACCAAAATTTTAGCCAATTGTTAAAATCGATCATTTTGTCTTTGTACTGTGGCATCATTCTAGGTGAGGGTAAGATGCTGCTCAAAGTCAGGGTCATACCAGCCTGGGCTACATGATCAGAGAGCTCCTCTATGTCTCTTTTCATGTAGTCCAGGGAGGTACGTCTCAGGTCATTCACACCAGCATGTACAATGACTGAGTCATATTTGTATTTACTTTGGAGTGACCTGAGTGCTTGCGTTATGTGGCGGATCCTAGCACCCGACAGGCAGCTCACCGTGACCTTCTCTTTATTCAGCCTGGTGAGCGGGACGTCAGTGTGTCTGACAATAGAGTCACCTATTACAAGAGTATCAGGTGTGTTATTCAGCCTTAAGAGCTGTGGCTGCTTGGCACACTGACTTTGTGGATTATGTGTTGTGCATGTTTTGTTTTGAGGTAGCATTTGCTTGGATGTCTGCTTTGGAGGTCTCTGTTGCTTAGGTAGATTTTTATTTAGTGCCTCCGAGTATGTTTTTGTGTATTTATGTGTTTGGTTCGCTGATGTGGTGGGACTATGTGATACTGGAATTGTGTTGTGTGAGGTTACCTTCTCCTCCTGACTGGTTACACCAGTTTTGAGATGAGAGAGCTCAGCCTCCAGTTTGGCTAAATAGTTGCATCTCTCACATATTTGAACCTGTTTGGAGGAGGAGAGGGTTGTCCGTGTACATGAGACAGTTGTAACATTGCCTCAAAATTCCCAGATTCACCAGCTGGACTGGAGAGGAAACCATTGACTGACCTTTGGACATGCTAGAGTAATATAGGGAAACTGAATTTGAGACGGACCAATAGAGGACAGGGTAATCGTAGAGAGTATAAGAGTAAGTAGTGCTTATGGTTTAATAGTGCTAACTTGTAGGATTACTTAATTGGACCAGTGAAGGGCCTTAGAATGAGAAAATGGTGTTTAAATTGGGAGATAGAGCAGTTCTAAGGGAAAAAGTGAAGAGCAGACTTTGTGGAGCCAGGAATAATTTAAACCCAATTATGCGGCGCTGCCCACTGTTGCGCTATGCTCAAAAACGCGCAAAACTGCACAAAAGAGGGTTTTATGTGGTGGTTGCTGGTGTCAGTGTTTTGGAATGGGGTATGGTACTCCAGTATCCACACTGGTGTTCACTCCATACCTTTGTCACCAGGCACCTGTTGCAATACATCTGCACACATGTGCCTCACTCAGTATATATATATATATATATATATATATATATATATATATATATATATATATATATATATATATATATATATATATATATATATATATATATATATATATATATATATATATATATATATATGTATATATATATATATATATATATATAGATATAGATATATAGATATAGATATGGGGAGAGAGGGGGAGAGAGAGAGAGAGAGAGAGACAGAGGGAGAGAGAGAGTGAGAGGGGCTGGGACAGAGAGAGAAAGTCATATACAGACATATCTGTAGACAGTCAGATCTGTCTGTATATGTAAATGTATCTACATATATCTATATATGTATGTGTGTATTACATATATCTGTACGTACATATTCTATCTATATATGTCTATGTATTTCTACATCCCTCTCTATCTATGTATACATATATGCATATTATATATATATATACATACATATCTCAATATACATACGTATACACATGATAGATATATATATAATCCTTTTTATTTACACATATGTATACACACACTAACGTACTGATGAACATCCATTACTGTACAGCCTACATTGTACATTGCACTACAACCTACATTGATATGTGCACATAGCTACCTTCACATACATATGTATGTACAGCCTTCAGTGACAGTTGCAGTATGTCCCCTGCCCTATGCACATCTTTGTATACATAGATACAGACCAATAACACATATGGAGGGTTCACAGTATGTAGACTATTATATTAGTACTTTACATTACCTGTGTTTGTTACAGCTGTTTGCGTTGGCTTTCTGATAGTCGGTCTGCTGACAACTTGTTTGTTTTGTTGTTATCTATATTTTTTTCTTTCTTTCTTTCTTTCTTTTCTCTCTCTCTCTCTCTCTCTCTCTCTCTCTCTGTCTCTACCTCCAGAGGGTGCAATGAAAGTATTGCATGTGTGGACTGGGAGTACAGGATGCTTTTGTAGGTATCTGCACATGTCCATGTGATGGCCTCTGCACCAATTGTTAGCCAGCATTTACTAATTGCATGCAGCCTGTTGTGTAGTGATTGCAGTTCTCACTGTGATTTCAGGACAGTGCTATAAAAAGGTTTGTTAGGTAGGCGTAGCCCTTTCAGATTATCAGGGTGGGGACCATGCTGGTATGCTGTGGACACTGTTCTGTGAGTGTAAGGGTTGGTATGTCTCTCATATTTCAGGCTGTGTTGTAGACACTGCAATGCATGTTGTACTGTAACCTGAGTATTCTTTCCTCCAGTTTAATCTTCTCAGTGTGTATGTAAACTGACACCTACGACTAGTAATATTGTGTATATGGGTGTGTATGCTTTCCTGTGGGAATTGTGGTGTAACTGGTATATAGCAGTGGCTCTTGCAATCTGTTGCTATGGCTTCAATATTTGCCCTTTACATTCACTCCTTGTATGCCTGCGAGGTGTCATTCCTGTAATGTGTTGCTATGGCTTTCCTATTTTCCATTTATATTCACAGCTTGTAATGCTTGCTATATCTGTTTGAGCAGCAATTCCCTATGTGTTTGTTGTGGTAGGGTGGTACTGCATGCAGTGTGGTCTGGCCATGGTGTGGGCCTTGACACTTAGAAGGGTATTTGATCATGCTGCTGAGCAGGCCTCAGATACACTCAGGTGCATATTTTATCAGCCTCATGGAATGGTACATATCAGTGGGATACACCCATGAAATATTCTGATATTCTGCAGTTGTGACTGTGGGTTATTTTGAGCATATGTATTACTACACCATTTGTGATGTGCAAGTGGTGCATACTTTCAGTAATTCATAGTTACCATTGCATGTGTTGTAACACCTTTCTGCCTACTGTTACTACATTTCACTGGGAGTCAGTGGGGCACAGTTGACATTTGTTTTCAAATCAGGGACATCCCTGTAACTCAGTCACAGTTGCTATGTCTGGGCTCTTAACTATTCAACTATGGCAGTGTTTATCCTGCTCTGAGTATGTGTGTGACTTGCCAGGTGCTACTGTGACATTATTACCTACTAGCTACCAACTAGCATGGTTGTTTCTCTTCACACAGTAATATTTTACAAATCCACTAGATTTGACAGTAAATATACATGACATGCTTTGTGTACTAGACTTGCTATATTCCCTTTACATTAATTCCTACTCTTTCATGATATATTTCTTTCAGCACAATGTTCTTGTATAGCAGTCATGGCTTAGTGGTAAGTCATGCAGACTACTGTTTCCAAGGTCCTAGGTTCGAGACTGACAGAGGAATTTTATTTTGCTGCTGAGCAAACTACAGGCCTTGTCATTCAGAGTGACTAAGGCACTTTTAAGCAGTTGTAAGCGGGTTAGCGCTGGTTTGCACGGAGCTCACGCATGCGCACTGTCGCTTAGCTTCACGCACACACGCGTAGCTAAGTGCACACAAGCGCACACCCGCTTACTACTGCTTAAAAGTGCTTACTCTCGTGCACACCCATGCTAATTTCTTTGAAAGAAAAGAAAATGGGGAGATAGGAAAGTGGTGAAAAAGGGGGCACAAAGAGGGTAGGACAGTAGGAAAACAAGCTCGGGATTTGCAAGAGGGATGTAGGAAAGGCCCATAGCTGCCCATTTCTTTATCAGCAACAACTGTGCATATGTTTGTAATTTGGTGTGAAATTTGAAACCTTCCACCCCTAAGAGAGGGGTGAGGACAAAAATATTTCTTGTACAGCCAATTGTAATTGCCAGTTTACATGTCCAGCAGACATGTGTGCGAAATGGGCAGCTATGTATGGGGCGTAATTTTTTTGTGGGAACAGAGTGCCCTTTTTTTTTTTTTCAGGTGAGAGTGGAATGTCAGGTACAGGAAGTAGGTATAGCTGGGGAGGTAGGTAGGGGAGGTTAACAGACAAGACAAACAAGACACATACAGGGGTGGTGTATGACACATGTGGGGGGGATACACAATTGACAGGGATGGATGTTTGGATATCTCGAGCCCATGAGCCCACAGATGGCAACAGTGGAACTGAGATCCCCACCCATGGGCAGTTGCCACTGTGCCTTCACTGCCCAGGATGGGGCTGTGCTGGGGGCTGTGTAGGATGGGCAGCAGGCATGCCCGTGAGTTGTGCCACCCGTGCCTCAAGCTGGCGTAGGGGCCCAAGCACAGAATGCCTGATCTCCCTACGCACCACAGTCCGGACACTACGGAGGGTGAGTGGATGGTCTCCTCCGGCCACGCTTGCAGAGGGGGGATGAGCCCCATCCCCTGCAGTGCTTCCACCTGCAGGTGGCACAGGGCCACCGGAGGAGGGTCCGGCCTGGGCACTACTGCCAGGTGCACTCGCCAGCTGAGGTGGGAGAGGTGGGTCCGCTGGAACCCGCCTTTCCTGTCGTCCTATGTTTTGCATTATTTTATGGCAGTTTGGGTTAGTAACGCACAATACCATTCACAATTAGTTGCATTAGTATTCCCATTAACCAAACACCCATAAATTCAAGCCATTGAACAGCAAGCATAATACATGCATAATTTGAACAACAATACACAATCCAACAACATGCAGGGTTGATTGATGGCAACAGGCCATCAGGTTTGGATGTATGAACAGGGCACATGCATCAACGTACATGCAAATATGTATTAACCAACAGGACAAATGTCCAGGGGAGTTAATTGTGAATACACATACCCATTTCATGTGGAATGGATTATTTGTGGTTATAGGGCAGGGTGAAGAAATATTTCATTAACAACTTCAAATACTTATATATATGCTGTAAATTTCTACTAGCTGCAGATATATACACCCTACAGGTCTGACTACAGTTTCCTATGTGTAAACTTACGCATGTTGGTGATGAGAATGTTACTGCTACATTAATATACATTGCATTTTTATTCATACACATTCATATCTGGCTCTGTTCAGCTACAGCATCCTGCTACATTTGATTTATATGGCTCTAGACAACTGTGGATGTTTGGTATTTCATACAACCATACTATCTGCATATTGCAAAGGTACAGCAACATATCCAAATTGTGGGACACACATTCCAGCTTCAGTACTTTATTGCACACATTTCACTCTTTGGTTGTGCCTGTCACATTCATTTCATTCTGTACTGACTGCAGTATACTTTATTCAGGAGTTCTTATAACTTTATTGGTGGATTCATACCTCTTTCTCACACTCTCACTTGTTTTATTTTTACAATTCAGGATGGTACTTAATTCTAGGCTTTATTGACATGTTTTACTTGGTTACAACAATCCTTTCCAAAAGTCTCACTTGTGTCATGTTTCAGATTTTAAACGGGGATATATTTCACACATGTGTTGTACTCAGCTTGTGTAGCTGTAATTTACAGCCTGCTGCAGGTTATGTACTATTACATTACAGGTGGAACATCTTTATTTCAGGCTTGTTTCATTTTTATTTTTGGATTACAGGCTGCATCACACTTATGTAATCACACAGTACTAGCAGAATCTCTCTTACACTGTTACTTGCACTTTTTATTAATAAGTGACTACACTGCACTCTTTTGCAAGCTGTCATACTTATATATTTTAACAGTTACAGGGAGAGAATTACTAACCTGCCTGATGGCACAACCGCACACGCCTATCGGCATAGGCTCGACGATTCATGGAACGGACACCTGCAGCTGTAATATAAATGAAGTAATATTGGAATACACATCTCCATAATATCAGCTAGGTTAATGTCTTACATAAATAATTACATGTAACTTACTCAGTAGTGGGGCGTTGGGCATTTGCCGGGCCTCCTGGATCCAACGGTTCAGATGGTCCTGCTTCCGTCTCTTCAGGTCCGCATGGTGGTGATGGACCTGTTCACCAGTCCTTGGTATTCCTGTGGCACTGGTGAGATCATGTGCCAACCGCTCCCACACCTCAGCCTTGTATGCTCCCCACAGGACCTGGCCCTGGATGAGTTGTGCCTCATGATCATGGACGAGGAGCCAAACCATAAATTTGGACTCCTCAATGCCCCACATCTGTGCTAGGAAGCAACTACCCTCTCCTACACCTGCCATCCTGACTGCAAATCGATTCCACAATCAGTTATGCTGTGTATTCCCGCCTATGGGGCTTATATATGCCATTTTTCCCGCACTTATCTGTGATTGGCCATTTTGGAAATGTATCAGCTTCACAAAACCTGCTTTGTCATGCTTCTCTTTCCATTCATTCCTATATATATGCTAATACTGCATTTCTAAGAGCAACTGTCATGGCTTAGTGGTTCAGTACTTTGACTATGGTGCATGGTATCCTGAGTTTGAGCCTGGCCATTGCTTTGTTTTTTTTATGACTGCCTACACAAGCTAGGAGGTGTGTCTGTGTAAAGGCAGTTTTGATACAGCTTGCTCAACGTTGCCTGCCAGTTATCTTGTTGGCGCGGTGCGCAGCTCCGTGCAAATGGGTTACGCTGGTTTACGCATCATTTCGCTGTCAGCACGCATATTATGCTCAGCTCAGCTACGGGCACACAGTTTCAGCATGTTACAACACTGCTCAACCCCGGGCACTCATTTTATACCTCTTAAACCACTGCTCACCTACGGGCAGATATACTCAGCTTGTTAGAGCGTAGCTCAGCTATAGGCACTTCTGACATTTTATTTTTTTTTTATTATCTCACATTTCTTCAAAATACATGGCCCATTTCATTACATTTTACATAAAATATAATTTTATATATGTACATATATGTCAGGGAATTGTTTCGTGCTTATTTCACTAGAAATAAAAATTGATGTTGTGGGGGCTCGAACCGTGACTGCCTCGTCTTCAGCCGACGTCTCTACCACTATGCTATTGCTTCTTGGCTTACTTTGCATATTTAGATCTTATATGCTTTTCCACGGACTGTGGCTAAGCGATGGGCACGCCCGCGCAAATGAGCGCAATTACGGGCAAACATCTTTAGAACTTATAAAAAAAATATATAACATGTTCATTCTTACTTTTTATGTTTATAGTCTGTGGGGCCATGTGTTGTGTTTTGTTTGTTGACATTTATGTGGACTCTGTCGTGGGGGTTCACTTTTGGGACTGTTCCTCTTCTGGGGGCGTGTCCGTTTGCAGGACTCGCCCTGTGGACACGCCCCCTACTTTCTTACACGGACCGTGTTAGCCTTGGGTGTGAGTCAGCATGCCCTCATGAATATGCATGGCATGCTGATGTCACACCGTTTAACTACAGCCTCCGTGTAAGACTTGTAACTTTTACACGGAGGCTTCATGAATCCTGCCCCATGACTTTGGTACCAATTGTTGGTTTCCATACGTCCTTCTTGTAGAATGTTGACATCATTTGGGGACTCAATGACTGCTCCCAGTTTGCAATCATCAGCAAACTTTGTAAGCCACAGATCTTTTGTTTTTGCTTGTACTTCTGAGAAGTATATTCCAAACTTTAGGGGCCCCAACACCAGTCCCTGTGGAACACTACTGGTAATGGGTCTGCAGGTGGAGGTGGACGTGGAGTCCCGTATTTTGATTGTATGTGTTCTGTCGGGGAGCCAGTTTGCAACTCACCTAACATTATGTGGGATGCCTCCCAGCTGTGTGAATTTTTCAAAATGCTTGAGTGGGGGATTGTGTCAAAGACCTTGGCCAAGTCCAGGTAGGCCATATCCACAGTTTTGCCTTCATCCAGGGCTTTGGTGACAGTCTCAAAGAAGTCCACCAAGTTCAACAGGCAGAATCGCCTTTTAACAAAACCAAACTGGTTAAGATCAAGTGTTTGCAGGTCTCCTATATCCTTGTTGATAAGGTCCATGATGATTCTCTCCATGGCCTTGCAGATAAGGCTGGTTAGGCTAATGGGTCTATAATTTCCAGTTTCGGTGGATGCACCTCCCTTGGGCAACAGGGTGAGAGTAGCTGTTTTCCATTCATCAGGGCCAAAACCATTGCTTAGGCTGTGGTCAAAAAGAGTACCCAATGGTGTTGCTAACTCCTGTTTAAAACCATTGAGAATGCAGCTTGAGATGTTACCAGCTCCCATAGAGGCTGTGTTTTTGGCCTTGGAGAGAGTGGTTAAGACCTGTTCTTTAGAGATACTGGGTGGAGAGTAGGTGGTAGGAATGTTTTGGGGTATATGTGGCGGGGACAGGGGGAGAACTTTTCACTGAACTTGTCCACTAGCAGGTTGTCTATTTCCACTGGTTTAGTACATGTAGTACCATTCACTACCAGTTCAGTGCAAATTTGGCCTTTTTCTTTAAGATTTTGGATGAAGCTAAAAAATGCCTTATGGTTATCCTTATCTAGGGATGCTAATCTACATTCGTAGTTAATTTTAGAGGACTAACAAGATGTCTGATTTGCTTGTTCAAGCCGAGAAGGGTGTGCTTCCAATTTTGAAATTGTTCCTTCTTGTTCTTAGACTGCAATATCTTCCAGTTATTATATATCCTTTTTGTGAAGGATCAGGATGTCTACCAGACAGGCTTGTTTTATCTTGAGGATCTTGCTTGGTCCTATCAGGAACAGCTGAGTCAATACAATTGTATAGATGTTTATACCATCCATTGGTGTATATCCCAGTATAGGTGTCCTTGCCTTCGGTGGGAATAGGAACTTTGAAGCTAGTAATGCCTTCTCATAAGATGCTGTAGTTGGCTTTGGAGAAGTGTTTTAGCCTATTTTCTCCTGGGGGGGTGATGTTATTGTTGCTTCAAAAAGAGATTGATTTATGATCAGACTTCACCAGGGAGGGTCTCACACTTGTGGTGGTGCACCATTCTACCATGTTGGTGAGTAACAAATCTAAAATATTTGAGCCCCTTGTGGGGGTGCCAACTATCTGTTCCAAGGCATTTGAGTTAACAAAGTCTAAGAACCTTTGGGTGAGTTTGTTTAAACACATATAATTTAAACTATGGACGGGCAGTTAAAGTCACTCATAACCAGGTTGTTTGGTTGTATTTTGAGTGACTCAAGTAAACCCAAATAGGCAGTGTGGATATTATGGTTCATGGAAGGGGATCTATAGCTGATGATAACTTTGTTGTTTTTGAGAATATTTTTACATCAGAAATTTTGAATACAATTTTGGAATAAAACAGTGTATGTATATATAGATATATATATATATATATATATATATATATATATATATATATATATACGTGTGTGTGTGTGTGTGTGTGTGTGTGTAATTTAACCCTTGAACCTTTGAGTCATGCAGTGTACTAGGATTAAATGCAAGTATTATTTTTAAATGTTTTTGAAGTAGAAATCTTTGAGAAGCAATAATGCAATTACATTCCAACTGGTTATGTGTTTATTTAGATTGTTCTTTCTATTTCTATTTACATATCATGTGATTTTTTTTACCATGGAAAAGTTGTTTGGGGCATTCCTATGGAAATACTGGTAAATCAAGACAGTAACATGTAATATACTTTTATATAAAAAGTGCAGCTGAGAGATTAAAATCAGTCCAGTAAAGTCTCTTGTTAAATTTTAGTGAGAGAAAAGTGCTTAATGAGCTACTGAACTGATTGGACTGAGTGAAAGTTCTTAAAGGTGGCTGTGAGACTATCTTTTTAGTTTTATAAGTGCAGTTTGTTGTTGAGAAGCAATAATGACTTCTAAATTATTTGTTTTCTTAAGTTAAAAATCCCAGGTTTCCAATATTTTCAGCATTCCAAATGCTAAAAAAGTAGTCATACCCTCTGCTTAGATTCATAATTGCAGAGCCTGATTTCAAAATGGAGTCCTTTGAAGCAATGTTAGAAATTACAAGCCTGGGGTTATTAACTTCTCTCATTTGTTAAAGGATACCTTTGACTTTGTAGATGAAAGAAGTAACTTTCACACTGACAGGATACTATGCTAGTTATGCTGGATATGCTATCCTTATTCTCATATATTCCCAAGGATTAAGACATTGATATTGTTTAGGAATTCTTGGATGTAAAAAATCAGACTATTTTAAATGTGCATTCAATTAGATGTTATTTAGAGTAAGAACTATTTTGTGATTGTTTAAGGCATTTTTCAGCACTGGAGAAAGAGAGAGCTTTGAAATCAGTTTATAATAAGAATTTGTTATATTTGGATGGTTTATTGATGACATTTTTATTTTATGGAATTTTCATAAGATGACTTAATTAAGTTTGTTAGCACAAGTAGGTCTTTTTTAAGATTGGAGCTGAAGTATGATTTAGACCAGATTAATTATCTGGATACAGTTGTTAATAGAGATGACCAAATATCTTGAAACCAAATTTTCAGGGAGCAAAGTAAAGAAAGTAAGAACTTGTTTTTCAGTAGAATGTACTGTTTATATACAAAAGGAGAGACACTCAAAACATCAACTTATTAGGCTCCTTAGAATGACTATGAAAGACTGTGAGATATTTTTTGAAATTGAAAAGGTAGTTGCATTTTTTTCATAGAAAATAAGTATCTAGTTTATCACAAAAGTTGCTCTTTCCAACTAAATAAATGTAACTAAACAAGATGCCACAGCAGTGTTTGTATTTTCCCAATACTTCAGAAACTATACACATGAAGGAGACAGAAAACAGCAGAACATCCTCAAAGGGAATGAGAAAGCAGATAAAGTGGTAATAGATGTAACCTTTTTGTATATAAGAAGGCAAGGAATTCGGAAACCTTTTTGGAGAGGAAGGACTGTTGTAAATGTTATAGTACTAATATACTAAACCTATGGGGATGCTTTCATTTTTTGGGTAATCTATTGTGGTTCAAAGTCTCAGAAACATTGGTAGAATTAATGCAGGCTATGCACAAGGACACAATGACTGAAGTACAAACAATGCTTGGTCTTAGAGATGGGTTCTGAGTGGGAGTGTGTGTGCATCTGGTTTCAGCTCTGAGCCCACTGCTGTTCATACTGGTGATGGGCTACATTTGCAAGCAGTTTGAAGTGGACAGATCGACAATGTTGCTGTATGCAGGTGATGCGGCATTACAGGCAGACTCTGAGCAAGAACTTCAGCAAAGAATAAGGGAATGGAATGCAAAAGTAAAGGTACATGAGATAAAAATTAGTACAGATACGAAAGTTGTAATGCCAGCAAATGAGGAAATCAGAGGCCAAGAACTGAGATGATAGAAGGGAAAATCATAAAGCAGGTTAACAGCTTCAAGTATGTGGGAGTGGTAGCTGAGGAGAAGGGAAGTCTGAATGAATAGGTCAAAGCTAGAATCAGAGGGGCTGTAGCCAACTGGTACAGAGTGTCAGGTGTAGTGTTTGACAGAAGAATGCCAAAGTAGCTGAGAAATAAGGTGTACAAAACAGTGGTTCTACCAGTACTTCTGTGTGGTACAGAAAATTGGGCTGTAAAGGCAGAGCAATTGAGGAAGCTAGATGTGATGGAGATGAAGTGCCTGAGACAGGTAGTAGGATGCACACTGTGAGACAGACAAAGAAATAAGGACATTATAACATAAGCCAACGTAACTTAAATTGCAGTGAAGGGCAAAGAAAACAGATTACGGTCATTCAAGCACTTGTGGAAAAAAGCAAAAGACAATCTGGTGATGAAGATTTGGGGTAGACAGAAAGAAGGCAGGAGGAAATGAGGGCATCAAGCAAAGAGATGGCTGGATTGTGTGAGAGAAGACCTGTGCCAGTCAGGTTTCACTTTTGCAGAAGATAGCAGAGTGGCACTGAATCAAGATGGATGGGGAAAGTTGACATGATACCCCAACCCTTTGTAGAAAATGGGGAAAAAAGGGCATCGATGATGATGATGTGAAAACAGGCAATGCTCTTTTGTATATATGATGGTGTAAATTGAAATTCCATTGCTTCAATGCATACAAACTTGAACAGATCCTAGGAAATTTAATGGTACTTGCTTTTTTATAACTGCATTATCACATATTATTTTATCAGTAATATTTAGCAACGAAAGACAGGTAAGAAGAAAGATATAGAAAAAAAGAGTGAGTGGCATAGAGAGAAAGAAAGGAGGAAACAGAGAGGTGGAAAGTGTAATAGGGTGATGCACAAACACCAACACCAACACCTACTCTAAATTCCTAAGCCAAATCTACCTGCAGGCAAACTCATATGCTCCTGGATCATTGCCAAATTATGGAACAACCTCCCATCCCCTGTATGCAGTTAACAACATCTCTCTAACTTCAAAACTGCCCTTTACAATCATCTCACTTCTAATTGGATATGAAACTGCACTAATGTACCTACTACTCCCTATGAAGCTATTACTTGATTATTTCTACTTTCTAGACTCAACTCTAACTACCTTGCATTGCACCTACCCTACCTAGCCTCTCCATCACTCTATCGTATGCTCTATATCTGCACTAGAAGATGACTAAACTTGCTTTCACAGCACTCTAATTGGTTGAAAAGGTACTAACTTGTTTGCCTACTACTACTAACCTTAATTTCTTCTCTAACTACTTGAACTCATTGATATTTTGCTGCCTTCTACACTCATTTCTATAATATTCCCAGATCAAACACTAGTGCTACAGTTTCTGCAGCTTGGTCTACCTGACTATGGTGGACACTGCCCACGTTAATTTGTTCCTATATCATCCCCTTGTCTCTTTTTGTATATTATGCCTGTATACATTTTAAACTTGTATTATTATTATTATTATTATTATTATTATTATTATTATTATTATTATTATTATGTTATACATTGTAAACTGTATATAAGCTGTTATTTTTGTCCTGGAGTTTTTCTTCCCAGGCTTCCACTGAAAATGGGCTTGTTATGGCCCAGTGGACTTTCCCTGTAAACAAATGTCAATAAATAAATAAATAAATAAAATTGGGCAGAAACCTTGAGAATAATAAACATAGTCTGTGGTATTGTGTTTTGTAATTTGGAATGTGCTTTGTCTAATATTTTTTTTCTCTTACAATCCTTATTTCAGTGTTTACCTATGAATTCTTAAACAGAATGTCCCATATGCATGGTATAGTACAAGATAAAGCTCTTTCACACATATTATACTTTGTGCTGAAAATTTCAATGGGCAGATTGCAGCTAATAACGTAGAGTAGTCTAAAAGGTAACCTTATGTTTCTATGGTAACATTTAGGCTGAGCAAAAGGGAAGATATTGCAAGTGAGGAACTGAAAAGAAGCATACAGAGAGCTATATCTGATTTTTATCAGGTGAGACAAAGTACAGTTTTTCTCATACCTTCTTGTGATGATCCCTAGCTGATGTTTAGGTAATATATCACACTATCCCTAAGTGCAGTGAATAAAGATTATGCAGCTGATGAAAGAGCAAAAATGACTTGTGGAAGTCCATACTCCATCTGCTTGAGTACAGCATTACAATGGAAGACTTCAAAGGAACAGAGTTTCAGTATACAAGTACATGCCCATTACATCTTGAATCTCCATAGCTATTGGATAAGCTACATAGCCTACTTAAATAATATGTGTTTTACTCACCCACTAGTAAGAATTGCCTTATGAATGTTCTGTGCACTCCTGAAAGCTTTTACTTTTAAACCCTGCTACCTCATTTGGAAAGCATTTCTAGTTATTCACTTTGAAATAGTATTCCAAGTCATCATGAGAATAATCACGTTCTATATTCAATTTTTGTCCACTTATCCTTCATATACCTTTTTTTAAGAAAGATAGTACCAATTTAGTTTCACTCATCTTTTATTACTGTGCTTTAAGACAAAGCAAAACATAGGAAAATTAATCATCATATATAAAAAATAAAGTGCATTTGAATATATGCAGATGGAACAACCAACGTAGGCTTCATGGATTCTCCTAAGGCACTTGACATTTGTCTTTCTTTAAGACTTGATGACAAGCTCTTATAGTCTGATCTCATCCTCTGAATTATTTATATCTTGCCTGTGTGTGTAGCAACAAGGAATCCAGAAATGTACACAATATTCCAGGTAGAGACTTGGCATGTGTCTTTGTAGGAGGATTATAACTTTTTGTTTTCTACCAGTGATATCTCTTCTTGTAATGCATTCCAGTATTCCACCAGCTTTTCCAGTACCTATATAACACTGCTTGTTTATCTTTGGGTAATCTTAAATGATTCTCACAGGTCCCTTTCCTCAGTGTTTGTTATAAATTATTCCCCTCCAAGCATTTATTCCTTTCATGTGCATTTGTTTTTGGATGCATTAGTTTTTACTTTTGTATTCCATTTAAGCTGCTAGGTCATCTTTTAAACGTTTTTTAAAGTAACATAACAGAAGTTTTTTATTGTACAAGGAGAAAAAAGTTATACAGGTTTTACAATTACAAAATACAGAATATATTCACTTTACATACATATATTAAAAACAGTGTGGCATTTTTCATTGTAATGTATTAATTTATGTATTGTTTGTTATTTATTCATTTGATCCTTTTCAGACTTCCATGCTGTACACACAGTTGTTAAAGAGGCTGTAATTGGTTATCAAATATGTGAGTGTATGTTGCTGTGTGTGTGTGTGTGTGTGTGTGTGTGTGTGTGTGTGTGTGTGTGTCTGTATATATATATATATATATATATATATATATATATATATATATATATTCTTTTTGTGTAGAATTTTTGGTCGGTATACAGAGCAGAGTAATGGTTTTACATTAGGAGTATAAAGCATATATTGATTTCTGTAAATGCAGTTCAATCCCCTCCACACTGTTTTGAATGATAGGCAGTGCTGTACATTATATGATGGCAGATTAGTTCATGGCTGTTTACAGCAGATAATTCTCAGCTCAACACTTTTCATATGTGAAACCATTGCATGTATCTAGTATTTTTGCTGCAATACTTATTATGTTTACAACTATTTCTTATGGTAAAATGGTAGTTCCTTACTGCTCTGCACTAACAATAGTCTTGTACAACAATTTGGGTGTTCTGTTTTGGCATTTTGGCTCACATAATATCTTTGTATTTAGCAGTTTTCTAGGAAAAATGCATGGAAATGTGATGAAAAATCACATTTTCTATTTTTTCATTCTTACATCATAAATGGGGTGTGCTACCATCAGGTTAGGGGATCCTATGAAACAAGTAGATATTAGGAATAAAATGTTACTAGGCACACTTGGGTAATACCAACTAAGCAAGAAATAAAGTTTTTTTAGATGCATTGTATTATATTACCAATATTGTAATTATGAGATATATAACTCATGAACAGTACACGATACTTTAGGAAAAAAGGTGTCATGTGGAAGATAACAGGAATGGGAGGTATCCAGATGGAAAACATCACTGTCGTACATACAGGGCATGAGTTGCTGAAGAGTATTTGTGAATGTTTATAAAAAATGTGAAATATTTTACATAATTACATTTATAAAGCTAAATATGAAGTTGATAGTGTCAAGACAGAGGGGTCTAGGGAAGCAATGTGTGTTATAAAAAATTATATTTAACTGTCTTTCACTGTGTTTAAGCTGTCTGTTCTGCTTGTTCTTGTTTTCATGCCAAGCAGTGTTTAAATAACTGATCTGTTAACTGTTTAAAACATTTTTTAGAGTCTCCTTGCTGATTTTCTGTTTAAAACTTTTTTTTAGTATCTCACTGCTATTTTTCTGCTGTTTTAAACATTCTCTGGTGTTCCCACTGAATATAGGGTAACTAATAGATGTAGTTTACTCCAGATACAGGCTTGTCGCTTCTGGAACTGTTTGTAGTGGTTTGTTTGTTCTGAGCATGTTTTCCAGCCCATTTTGGATTGGAATGGGCCTAGCTGCACTTTTGTAAGAGAACTATGCCGAGTGAGTCCTTGTCTGGTAAAGGCCAGTCTAGGGCTTGGAATAAGCATCCTCACTGGTCCTTTTGAATCTTTTTATATATATTTTTTCAAGTTTTTGCTTCTGGTATTTAGGGTCTGTATTTGATCAGGATTCTGCTTGCTTGTGCACCACAGTTGTCTGCCAAAGCCAGACAGTTAAATTCAACAAATCTTCCCTAAAACCCAGGCAGAAATATCCATCCACTGAGCTCCTCCATGATTGATTCTGAATAGCCACCCAGATTGACAACAGTCTTCAACCTGGCATTATGGACAGCGGGACTACTCTTGTTTCTCCTGCCAACCTTGTTGACTTGGGTCTCTTGAGGCAGTGTAACAATTGCCTCGGACACTGACAACCCTCTACTAACAATACACTCTAGTACAAAGTGTGAAAGATATATTTCATAGTTTCATAGTTTCATAGTAGTGTACTAGTCTATCTGCCCTGGGGCATTTACAAGCCTAGCCAACAATGATGTGGCTTACGCCACCCCGTATTATATAGTTGTGCCTCTCTAGTAGTGACACATGTGGGACCCCATTATTTAGTAAACTATACCTCTGTCTAGTAGTGACACTGAGGTGACTCCCAGGGTAAACTTACGATCTCCCATCCATGCATCGAGATTTTTCTTGAACAGTGCCAATGAAGGGCTCTGTCTCACATGAACTGGGATTTTGTTCCAGAGTACGGGTAACCTCTGTGTTATGAATCTATCCCTCCAGCATGTTTTATTCATATTTGTGCAGAGGTTGAAATCTTTTGCTCGCGTGGTTCTGGTGGATCTGGATTTTTAGAGATGGAGCATGTCCATCAGTTCTTGGCTGGACATGGCCCTATATGTTAGGCACAAATCACCTCTGAGCAGGCAGTATGCTACTGAGTAGAGCTGGAGTTTCTTTAATCTAGCTGGATAAGGCACATGTTTGAGACCCATGATCCTCTTGGTGAGGTACTTCTGGGGTCTTTCCAGTTGTTGCATGTGCCGGGTGAGATACATCCCAAATGGAGCATTATATTCAATCATGGGCCTGACAAGGGAGGAATATAGAGGTACAATGACCTCCTTTGATCTGGATGAGAATCCCTTCATGATGAGATGGGCAAGGTAGAATGTCTTTCTGACCACTTTGGCAACATGGTTGTCAAAGGAGAGGTCACTATCGACTTGAGTCCCCAGGTCTCTGATTACTTCTTCTGTACTCAGTGGGTTATTGTCTATGTGATAATTTGTGGGTACTTTGTTTTTCCCAAAGGGGATGACTATACATTTTTTGGCGTTAAGTTTGAGGCCATGATTCCGGCACCAGTTGTCCGTTTCAGTGAGACCTTTCTGTAGGATGTGTGTGTCAGCAGGTGAATCAACTATGGCACCCAGTTTGCAGTCATCTGCAAACTTTGTCAGCCATAATCCTCCCATATTTGCTTTCACATCCGAGAAGTAAATGCTGAATAAGAGTGGTCCCAAGACTGAGCCCTGTGGGACACCACTCGTGACTGGTTTTGACTCTGACTTGGCTCCAGCAATTTTGACCTTATGGGTTCTGTTTTTTAGCCAGTTTGCTACCCATCTTGTGACATATGGATTTACATTTAGGCTGCTGAGCTTGTCTATGATGCCAGAGTGTGGTATCGTGTCAAAGGCTTTAGCCAAGTCCAAATAGGCAGTGTGGACAGCCTTGCCCTCGTCGATGGCACTAGTGACTGTCTCGAAGAAGTCAACCAGGTTTAAGAGGCAGGATCTGCCTTTTACAAAACCGAACTGGGTGGGATCAAGGGTCTGCAGATCTCCAATATCGCCATTTATGAGTTCCATGATGATTCTTTCCATAGCCTTGCAGACCAGGCTGGTCAGACTTATGGGGCAGTAGTTACCAGGGTCAGTAGAATTTCCCCTTTGTGGAGTGGGACCACTGTTGCTGCGCCAGTGTTCAGGTACATATCCTGTAGTGAGGCTAAGATTGAATAGCGTTTTAGGTGCGGGTTTAGTTCATCTTGAAGTTCACGTAACACGCTACCAGGGATACCATCGGGTCCCATAGATGCTGTGTTTTTTGCTTTGTTGAGTGCTGATTTCACCTGTATGTCTGAGATGACAGGTAGGTTACATTCAGCAGGGATAATTACTTCATCTTTAGGGGGTGAGGGAGGGGAGAAATTTGCACTGAACCTATCTGTCAGAATATTGGCAATGTCGGTAGGGTCAGTGCATTTTTTGTCGTTGTGTACCAACTCAGAGCATATCTGAGAATTTCCTCCCAAGGTTCTGACATAATTGAAGAAGGCCTTGTGATTGTCTTTGGTATCCTTGGCAATCTTTCTCTCAAAGTTGGCTTTAGATGTTTTTATGAGAGAACGTAGTTTTTTACTTGTGCTGATCAGGAAGCCTTTCCCTTGTGGGATTTGGCTTTGTCCTGCAGTAGCTTCCTTCTTTTGTTGTACAGTTTGTTTATAGCCAGGGTCCACCAAACTGGGCATTTTCCCTTGGTGGAGAGGGTCTTGGTTTTAGTTGGGATTGCTTGATCCATGCATTCTTGGAGATGTCCATAGAAGGCTGTTGTGTAGGATTCAGCATTTTGGGATGTGGTTTCCATTAACCCAGTAGGCTTAAAGGATATCATTTCTGACTTAAGGAGTGTAAAGTCAGCTTTTGAAAAATTTTTCACTGTAGTCTTTTGTTCTGGGGTGGGGTGGGATATGTACATCCAACGTGATCAGTTTATGGTCAGATCTTACTAGTGAGGGGTTTATATCTGGTGCGGAGCATTTGGACCCCATGTTTGTGATAATCAGGTCAAGTATATTATCTCTCCTCATAGGAGAAGTGACCAGTTGCTCCATAGCATTTGAGTTAATGAATTCCAGGAATCTTTGGGCTAGGGTGTTAGGGCTAGAATAGTGGGCCCAGTCTATGTTGGGGTAGTTGAAGTCACCCAATATGATGGTGTTTGGTGTGACATTCATATCCTCCAGTGTTTTCAGGAATGCTTGATGGGATTCCTGGGATTGGGAGGGTGTTCTATAACATGCGACCAGTTGTATGGCAGTTTTGCCTATGGTGAGTAAAACTTGTATGGTTTCTGATGCTTCATGGGTAGCCACCAATTGAGAGGTGTAGGTGTACTTTATGAAAATGGACACTCCCCCTTCCTTTGTGGTTCGGCCTGGAACTTGAGGCCGAAAATCATGATATGAGGTATAACCTGGTAGGGCTGGAGTGCTCTCAGGAGCCTTGAACCAGGTTTCAGTTACTGCACAGACATCGATGTTCTCCATACTGAGAAGTGCTTCGAGTGCCTGTATCTTGAGATTTAGACTTCTGGCGTTGAGCAGCATTACCCTTAATTTTTTTCCATTTTTGTTTTTACGGAGGTTGATTTGTCTTTTGAGCATTGCCTAAAAAAGGCACTATGGGGGTGGCAAGAGCCTTGGCCAGTATCCGGAAGCCCAGTGGTGACAAGTGCAAGCCATCCCTTGCAAAGCAACGCGGCTTGTCCAGCATGTCATCCCAGGCTGACAGACATTGGATCCCCCTAGAATGACACCAGTGATTAAGCCAATTGTTAAAACTGATCATTTTGTCTTTGTACTGAGGCATCATTCTTGGTGAAGGCAGGATGCTGCTCAGGGTCAGGGTCATACCAGTCTGGGCTACATAATCGGAGAGCTCCTCAATGTCTCTTTTCATGTAGTCCAGGGAGGTACATCTCAGGTCATTCACACCAGCATGGACAATGACTGCATCATACTTGTACTTGCTTTGGAGTGACCTGAGTGCGTGTGTAATGTGGCGGATCCTTGCTCCCGATAGGCAGCTCACCGTTACCCTCTCCTTATTCAGCCTGGTAAGTGGAACGTCGGTGTGTCTGACTATAGAGTCACCTATTACTAATGTCTCTGGCATAGTGTTTTGCCTTAGGGGCTGTGATTGTGTGACACACCTGTTGTTTGAGGTATGTGTTGTAGGTGTTACGTTTTGTGTGGGTGTATTTCTGGGTGTCTGCTTTGGAGGCCTCTGTTGTTTTGGTAAGTTTTTAATAAGACCCTCCGAGTATTTCTTTGTGTTTTTATGTGTTTGGTTTGTAGTGGTGGTGGTTTTATGTGAGAGCGGTTTTGCTTGGTGTGGGTACCTTCTCCTCCTGTCTGGTCTTGCCAGTCCTGAGTTGAGAGAGTTCAGCCTCCAGTCTGGCTATATAGTTGCATCTCTCACAAGTATTTGTGTTAGTAGGAAGGAGGAGAGGGTTGTCTGTGTACATGAGACAATTGTAACATTGTCTTAAGATTCCCAGGTTAACCAGCTGAACAAGAGAGGATGCTAGTGGTCTACCACTTGACATACTAGAATATTATAAGGAGTGCTGTGCCTTTAAGGGAAGTGGGTATTCACAGGGGTAGTGGATGGCTGTAGTGCTTACTTTAGTATAAGAGTGCTTACTTTATTATAAGAGTGCTTGCTAAGACTAGAAGTCCGAAAACAAGTGCTAATATATACAGCTAAATAGACTGAGTAGAGCTTTCTAAGTGGAAAATTGAAGAGCAGACTTGGCGGAGCCAGAAATAGTTTAAACCTGTATAACCGCGGCTGGGCTATGCGCCCAACCCATAAAAATGCCCTGAGGCAGATTTTTATACAGGAACTTGAAAAGAGCTAGAAATGGTCCAAAGCAACCAATAATTTACAGCTCAAGTGCTGAGGTCACTTCCCCAGGGACAGATAGGCTGCTCAAGGCTCCCCACTCCCACTGGTGAGCTCAGAAACTTCCTTCTATCCAAGTAAGGCAATGGCCAACACAGGAACTACACACAGCCCAGAATACAGCAAAGCCTGTATACTGGTCCAAACTAGTCGAGCAAAGGCGGAAAACAAGGAGTATTTTTTTTTGGTTTTTCAGGAAAGCACACAGAAATGCAATTAAGCAAACAGTAAAATAGATTTACACAGGCTAGCACACTTTAGTGGGCAGCCTCAGCAGTTAAATTAACAAAAACAGTATTAATCGACCAGAGTCGACCAAAATGCTACTTTTAAGTGCAGATACTTCAGAAATCAGCAGATAGACACAAAAACAGTTATAGCTAGTTAAATGAAAGCCAGAGAGGACAATGCAGATAAAAAAGCCAAAAATACTTAAATCTGGAAAGTGGTCGCTTCTTTCAGTTCTCTGTTGCCAGGACCCTCTGCAGGACCACGTGGAGCTCTGCTTGGGTATATAGCCAGAAAAAATGCCCTGAGGCGGATTTTTATACAGGGAACTTGAAAAGAGCGAGAAATGGTCCAATGCAACCAATAATTTACAGCTCAAGTGCTGAGGTCACTTCCCCCAGGGACAGATAGGCTGCTCAAGGCTCCCCACTCCCACTGGTGAGCTCAGAAACTTCCTTCTATCCAAGTAAGGCAATGGCCAACACAGGAACTACACACAGCCCAGAATACAGCAAAGCCTGTATACTGGTCCAAACTAGTCGAGCAAAGGCGGGAAAACAAGAAATATTTTTTTTTGTTTTTTGTTTTTTCAGGAAAGCACACAGAAATGCAATTAAGCAAACAGTAAAATCGATTTACACAGGCTAGCACACTTTAGTGGGCAGCCTCAGCAGTTAAATTAACAAAAAAACAGTATCAATCGACCAGAGTCGACCAAAATGCTACTTTTAAGTGCAGATACTTCAGAAATCAGCAGATAGACACAAAACAGTTATAGCTAGTTAAATGAAAGCCAGAGAGGACAATGCAGATAAAAAAGCCAAAAAATACTTAAATCTGGAAAGTGGTCGCTTCTTTCAGTTCTCTGTTGCCAGGACACCTCTGCAGGACCACGTGGAGCTCTGCTTGGGTATATAGCCAGAAAAAAACGCCCTGAGGTGGATTTTTATACAGGGAACTTGAAAAGAGCTAGAAATGGTCCAAAGCAACCAATAATTTACAGCTCAAGTGCTGAGGTCACTTCCCCCAGGAATCCATGCTCTCAAAACAGTAGCACAGAGAAGGTTGTCAACTCTTCTACCACTACATATGTAATAATGTACCACTACGCATACACATAATACATATCAAACACGTAAATCCACATATGTGGAGGTTTTCTCAAAAAACTTACCAAAACACCAGAGACCTCCAAAACATAAGACTGCTGCAACTAGCACAGTCCCCACAGCACCAATGACACATAGCAACACCAATGTCTCACCCACCAAGCCAGTAAGGCGTAACACTCAGAAAACACATTTCTTGTCATTGGAGACTCACTAGTGAGATACACAGATGTCCCACTCACCAGGCTGGACAAGGGGAAAGTCACAGTCAGCTGCCTGCCCAGTGCCAGGATTCATAGGATCATGCATGCACTCAGGTCTCTCAGAAAGAAGTACCGTTATAACTCTGTCATAGTTCATGTTGGTGTGAATGACCCAAGACATACTTCACTGGACTATATGAAGACAGACATGCTTGAGCTCTCTGAGTATGTGTCCCAGTCAGGTATGTCCATAGCCTTGAACAGCATACCACCCTCACCTAGAATGATGCCATAGTATAAACAAGAAATGATTGATTTTAATAATTGGCTCAGTTTTTGGTGTCATTAAAATGGGATCCAGTTTCTATCAGCCTGGGAAGCCATGGCTGAACAAACCACGCTGCTTTGCCAGAGACAGTTTGTACCTGGCACCTCAAGGGTTTCGGCTGCTGGGAAAGGCTCTTGCCTCCCCCATAGTACCTTTTTTAGGCAAGGTCTCAAAAACAACATTACAGATGTGAAATTAACCAATCAGAACATAATAAGGGTCATGCTGTTAAATGCTATAAGCTTAAACCAAAAACTGCACTCCCTGGAAGCACTTCTATCACTAGAAGATGTAGATGTCTGCAAAGTCACAAAAACCTGGTTCAAGGCCTCAGAGAGTACCCCAGCCTTGCAATGATTCAATGCCTTCCACACCTTTAGACCACAAAATGAAAGTGTGAAAACTAAAGGAGGTGGTGTTTCATCTATAATAGAGATAAATTCACCTCCCATCTAGTTAGTCTGGACAACTACATGGAGTTACTCCAGGTCCAGGTCATGGTGGGTAAGACCCCAATTCAAGTCATAAGCCAATTATAGATCCCCTCCATGGGTCACGACACCCACAAAGCCTACTTGACCAAAGTGGTCAAAGACAAAATCCAAATTTAACGAGCACACAGGTTATGTGGGATTTCAATTATCCCACCATTAACTGGGAAACTTATGCAAGCCCTAACTCACTAGCACAAAAGTTCCTTGGCTTTGTTAATTCAAATTCCCTGGAACAAATTGTCCATACCCTGACATACCCTGATAAGGGGAACAGACATTCTGAATCTGGTCCTCACCAACATGTCAAACACATGCACTGACACAATTGTCGGAGCCTTATTAATTAAAACTAACCACAAATCAGTCACTTCAAGCTGGCACTAACACTAGCACTCACAAGGGGTGAAATCAGACTGAAAAACTTCACCAAGGCAAACTATGTCCTCCTATGTGAAGGTATAAATGCATTTCAAGTCCCACCCCAAGCTGGAAGTGGTAACTTTGCCAAAGCGTGTACTAAAACCCTGTACAGTCACTTGCATAAGTGTATAAACACAGCTGTACCAGAAAGAATCAAAGCCAGAGCCTCAAGTAAATACAAGCTGCTATGGCGGACATCCAGCTTTACAATAAATGCAAAATGTTGTTGTCCTGGTCCAAGGCAAAAAACACAGCCTCTATAGGACCAGACGACATCCCAGGCTGTCTTCTAAACATGTTAAAACATGAACTAGCATCACCCACTAAGTACCCTTTTCAATCATAGCCTAATCACAGGCTTTGTTCCTGCTTAATGGAGAACAGCAACATGTATTCCACTCCACAAAGGTGGCCTAGCAGCAGACCCAGGCAATTACAGACCCATATGCCTGACCAGCCTCATCTTTAAGGCCATAGAATGTGTCACTATGGTCCTCATATATAAAGACATTGACTTCCAAACAGTGTATCCTACCCAGTTCGGCTTTGTGAAGGAGAGATCCTGCCTGTTAAATGTGGTGGATTTCTCTGAAAATGTGAACAAGGCCATAGAGGAGGGCAAATCTGTGCAAACAGCATACCTCTACCTAGGAAAGGCTTTCAACACAATCCCACATTCAGGCATTACCAATAAACTTTGCAAACTGAAAGTAAACCCCTTCATTGTAAGATGGGTTGCCAACTGGTACACAAACTAGTTACACAGTATCAAAGTGGTGACTCCACATCAACCAGCAGACCTGTTACCAGTGGGCATGCCATATAGCACAAACATTATAGCATAAACAAGCAAGTGATTTAAACATGTTTTGTAGACAAACCTTGCTTAAAGACAACACAATTGCTATTTACAGTATATTCGGTTCTTGAACTGAGGGCGTAGTGTAGCACAAGGAGTGAAGTAGGTGTAGGTATAATTTATAAAGAGTGGTGCAATGGTGAAGAGAAGAAGGCAGTAAAGAAGATGGTATAGGAGAGAGATAAAAGATACCTAGACCAAGATAAGTCACCTTGGATATAGTTATGTGTAATGTATAATAATGCTAGGGTAAAAAGAGGCAGAGTTGAGGGAAAATAGCACAGGAAAAAGAGTTATCTAGAAGTGTAGTGGGATAAATGGGGTATTTACTTGAAAAAAAAAAAAGAAGGCTGGATATGTGTCAGTTGTACATTTTGTGCTATGTGACTCTACTGTTGGTGTGGCATGTATATTGTATCGCTTTAAACAATAATTCTTTTTAGTTCTGAATGGAATTTGATGTATTTTAGGTGGAGCAGTAGACATTTTCATGACTGGAGCTAGCACTGAAAATGACTAAGCAGTAATATAAAGCTATTTATATAGGAGTTGAAGGTTAGGGTCAGAGACAGAGGAAGGGATCGTAAGTTGTAGGGAGTGATTTTCTGTGTAAGCCTTCCTGCAAAGGAGGGGAAAGAGTGTAAGTGAATCAGCCTTAAGAGCTGAGCTGTAAGTAGTAGGACGCATCCCTGTTTACCTGGGAGTGATTTAACATTCGATAGTAAGCTGCAGTGATGCTACTGTTGAGAGGGAAGATGGAAGAATCCACATATGTCGTTTGACATAGTTTGTAGAGAGGACAGGCTTCTTTCCTACTGATGCACAAATAGGAAGGCCGTACCTTGACTGGGACAGTAGAATATCTTTACCTATGGCTCTCTTGCTATCTTTTGAAAGACAGAGAATGATCATTCTACACCACAAGATGAGGTTGTTAACTTCAGTTTTTATGATTTGAATATGAGGTTCAAAGTTTAATTCAACTTCTTACCAAATGCCTAGACATCTGTATTGTATCTTAATTCAATGAAACATTCTGATATATAGGTATTTGATGTACACTGTATTAATATTGACAGTCAGATATAAGTTTATTTACTGTACACTATATTAATATTAATGATATTTTAATATTTTGACTTACTGTAGATATTCACAGGGAAAACACCACTCTGGGATGTACAGGCTTGACTTATTGAAGATTGTTTGAAGAAGGTTATATAATTGTTGGCATAATTCCCATATTTGCATTCATAAATTAGAAAACTGAGTCTGATACTGTCATGTTAGGGAGACTGTTTCAAAATTTGGGTGTTTGAAAGTTAATGATTGTAACTTTGATGAATTTGCACACAAAGGATAGAACAACTAAAGTTGAACTGACATAGAAAATGTGAGCAAATGCTGATGAGGAGGGTTGTACCATGTTCAAGGTATGGATCGGAGTACACTAAGAAGGGGGGGGAATCACATAGTTTAGAGAGTGCTGGCCCATGGAGTGTATGGGCAGCCTAAGGGCTACCTTGACAGAACCATTGCTAGTTGATAATCCGATGGAGGTACCTCCAGATGGTGCCTACCTTTTCAGTGGCCCAGTGATTGGGGCTGCCATTTCACTGTGTATCAGCAGTTTGGTATAAGAAGGACTCTGGCTGGCCAAGATATTGGCCAACATGATGCTCAACTGAATCCTCTTCTGCAGCATCATCAATCATCTGTCATGATTAGTCTGTAGGCTGAGGGACATGGTTGCCAACTTAAGAGAGGTTTTCACCCTTCACAGGTGAGCCACCTACACCCCCATCGTCTGACTCCCCCATAAGGCACAACAGAGGGAAATGGCAATGAAGGGACCTGTACCTGTAAGTCTTCCTCTTCCCAATCAGGTGGCCCTGCCAAGTGGAGACATAATGGGAGACATGTCATAGGTTCATAGGTTCATAGGTTCATACTAGGCTATCTGCCCTAGGGCATTTATAAGCCTAGCCAGAATGTGTTTGGCTTTCGCCACCCATTTTAAATTTATTTTGCTATGCCCTTTTTTGAGGTTAGTATACTGTGCCTCTGTCTAGCAGTGACACAGAAGTGATACCCAGGGTAAACCTACGATCTCCCATCCACTCATCAAGATTCCTCTTGAAGAGAGTCAGTGAGGGACTCTGCCTAACCTGGACTGGGATTTTATTCCAGAGTGAAGGGAGCCTCTGGGTTATGAATCTGTCCCTCCAGCATGTCCTATTTATTTCAGTGCTGAGGTTCAAGTCTCTCGAGCACGTAGCTCGATGGGATTTGGATTTTCTGAGGTGCAGCATATCCATTAATTCCAGGTTGGACATGGCTTTATACATCAGGCACAGATCGCCTCTGAACAGGCGGTATGCCACTGAGTAGAGCTGGAGTTTCTTTAACCGGGCAGCATATGGCATCTGTTTGAGCCCTTTGATCCTCTTGGTGAGGTACTTTTGGGGTCTTTCCAGTTGCTGCAGGTGTCTGGTAAGGTACATCCCAAAAGGGGCATTGTACTCAATTATGGGCCTGATGAGGGATGAGTAAAGAGGCACGATGACCTCCCCTGATCTAGATGTGAATCCCTTCATGATTAGGTGGGCTATATAAAATGTTTTTCTAACCACTTTGGCCACGTGGTTGTCAAATGAGAGATTGCTATCAACTTGGGTCCCCAGGTCCCTAATTACTTCTTCTGTACTTAATGGATTACCACCTATGTGGTAATTTGTGGGCACTTTGTTTTTGCCAAAGGGATGACTATACACTTTTGGCATTTAGCTTGAGGCCATGGCTCTGGCACCAGTTGTCTGTTTCTATGAGGCCCTTTTGGAGGATGCTTGTGTCGGCTGGAGAGTCGATTATGGCACCCAGTTTGCAGTCATCTGTGAACTTGGTCAGCCACAGTCCTTCCGTGTTGGCCTGTACCTCCAAGAAATATATACCGAACAAGAGAGGTCCCAGGACTGAGCCTTGTGGGACACCACTTGTAACTGGTTTGGAGTCTGACATGGCTCCAGCAATTCTAACCATGTGGGTTCTGTCCTTGAGCCAGTTTGCAATCCATCTAGTGACATAGGGGTTTATATTTAAGCTGGTGAGCTTATCTATAATGCCCGAGTGGGGTATTGTATCGAAGGCTTTTGCGAGGTCCAGGTAGGCTGTGTGGACCACCTTCCCCTCGTCAATGGCCTTGGTGACTGTTTCAAAGAAATCAACCAGGTTTAAGAGGCAGGATCTGCCCTTAACAAAGCCGAACTGGGTAGGATCCAGTGTCTGTAGGTCCCCAATATCTTTATTTCTGAGGGCCATGATGATCCTTTCCATAGCTTTGCAGACCAAGCTAGTCAGGCTTATGGGGCGATAATTTCCAGGATCCGTTGAGGCACCACCTTTATGGAGAGGGACCACTGTTGCTGTACACCACTCTTTGGGCACATATCCTGTAGTAAGGCTGAGATTGAACAGTAGTTTTATGTTTGGGTTTAGCTGTTCTTGGAGTTCATGTAGGACGTAGCCCGGGTCACAGTCTGGTTCCATTGATGCTGTGTTTTTTGCTTTGGAGAGGGTGGCTCTTACCTGAGCATCTGAGATGTCAGGGGGGCAGCACTCTGCTGGGATAGATATTTGCCCTTTTGATGGGGAGGGGGGGAGAAGTTTGCACTGAACCTGTCAGCTAGGATGTTGGCAATGTCTGTGGGTTCAGTGTATTTTTTGTCATTTTGGACTAATTCTGAGCATATCTGGGAATTACCACCCAGGTTCTTAACATAACTAAAGAAAGCCTTGTGATTATCCTTAGTGTCCTGTGCAATTTTTCTCTCGAAGCTGGCCTTAGACAATTTTATGAGTGCCCGTAGTTTTTTGCTAATACTGATCAGTGATGCCTTCCCTTTTTGGGATTTTGCTCTATCATTTAGTAGCTTCCTCCTTCTATTGTATAGTTTGTTTATGGCTGGGGTCCACCAGACAGGACGTCTGCCTTTGGAGGATTGGGTCTTGGTTTCATAAGTGTGATATGTCATTAAAAGACACTGAACTCTATAATACACTTGTATATAGTATAAACAAGCAAGTGATTTAAACATGTTTTGTAGACAAACCTTGCTTAAAGACAACACAATTGCTATTTACAGTATATTCGGTTCTTGAACTGAGGGCGTAGTGTAGCACAAGGAGTGAAGTAGGTGTAGGTATAATTTATAAAGAGTGGTGCAATGGTGAAGAGAAGAAGGCAGTAAAGAAGATGGTATAGGAGAGAGATAAAAGATACCTAGACCAAGATAAGTCACCTTGGATATAGTTATGTGTAATGTATAATAACGCTAGGGTAAAAAGAGGCAGAGTTGAGGGAAAATAGCACAGGAAAAAGAGTTATCTAGAAGTGTAGTGGGATAGTGGGGGTATTTACTTGAAAAAAACAAAACAAAAAAAAAGAAGGCTGGATATGTGTCAGTTGTACATTTTGTGCTATGTGACTCTACTGTTGGTGTGGCATGTATATTGTATTGCTTTAAACAATAATTCTTTTTAGTTCTGAATGGAATTTGATGTATTTTAGGTTGAGCAGTAGACATTTTCATGACTGGAGCTAGCACTGAAAATGACTAAGCAGTAATATAAAGCTATTTATATAGGAGTTGAAGGTTAGGGTCAGAGACAGAGGAAGGGATCGTAGGTTGTAGGGAGTAATTTTCTGTGTAAGCCTTCCTGCAAAGGAGGGGAAAGAGTGTAAGTGCATCAGCCTGAAGAGCTGAGCTGTAAGTAGTAGGGCGCATCCCTGTTTACCTGGGAGTGATTTAACATTCGATAGTAAGCTGCAGTGATGCTACTGTTAAGAGGGAAGATGGAAGAATCCACATATCTTGTTTGACATGGTTTGTAGAGAGGACAGGCTTCTTTGATACTGATGCAAAAATAGGAAGGCCGTACCTTAACTGGGACAATAGAATATCTTTACCTATGGCTCTCCTGCTATCTTTTGAAAGACAGAGAATGATCTTTCTAGACCACAAGAGGAGGTTGCCAACTTCAATTTTTATGATTTGAATATGGGGTTGAAAGTTTAATTCAATTTCTTACCAAATGCCTAAATATCTGTATTGTATTAGGCATTGATCCTGTAGTTACTGTAATAGGAAGTGAAGTCTTTTTCTAGTTTATTTTTTTATAATTGATGGTGAGGTATTTCATCTGCAAATGACTGTATTGTTTACTTATAATATGATGGATACATGGTCTGCAGGGAGTCTTCTGATGAAAGTTTAGAATAAAGTGGGTGATTGGAACAATCCTTGTACTATGACTTTATGGAGAGAAGTTTTGGGAGATGAGGATGACTCTATTTGGACTATGAGTTGATTGCTTTTAAGGTATACTTTAAATCACTGAGTATGCGGAGTGGATCCCTCCTGTAAGCAAAGTTTTGAGTAGGAGAGAGTAGTCAATTAAGTCAAGTGCATTTGTAAGATCTACAGCTCATGAGGCTGTAAGTTGTCCTTTTTTCATATTTTGCAGAATGTCATATCTTAGCACATACAAAACAGATATGATTATCCTACTTGTCTAGAATCCATGTTGATTGTGCCATATTATTGAACAGGTTTTTATATATATATATTTTTATATATATATATTTTTATATAGTTAGCATGCTGACTGTAAATAAGTTTCTCAAACATTTTGCTACTCATGTGTAATACTTAGATTTGGAGGGGTTTATTGTTTTGAGAGCAGGTTTCAATGTTGATATTTCCATTGAAATTTCATATAGCTTTTATTAACGTATGCTGGGGGGGGGTTGAAGCATTTAGCCATGGCAGAGGAACATAAACCATGGAGAGATGTCTTCATCTCCAATTGGAATATCAAAGCTGAGTTTTTTCCTACTAAGAGTTTGATCTATTATGTTTTTATTATTTCATGTATCTATTTCCAAACAATACGGTGGTACAACTTGATCGTATTTATTGGGAAGTTGAAATTGTCTTACACTGCTGATAGGGTGGTATGGAGTAAGGCAAGTTATTTTAGAAAGTCAGTCACTAGAATTTAAAGAACCATTCTAAGTTCACTGGTTCATAATAGGTGATTAAGCTAATGATCCAATGGGATCATTTAAAGCCTGGCCATGCTTCCCAAATGTATCTAAGAAGGTTTGATACCCTATGGTTATGTAGGCTTGGGCATTGCTGGTCAAGCATTTATAGGCTGCTTATGTTTAATA
>NC_056739.1:1328766357-1328831357 GCF_019279795.1 Protopterus annectens | reverse complement strand
AGGTATGCACAAAGCATGACTCATGTGCTTCTTATGAGCAGCTATCATGGAATCAGCAATGCCAGTGACAGGTGAACGTTAGGTAGGTAGTACACATGAAACAGCAGACTGACCTATTCCATAATGCTCAAGGGGCAAGCCGCTAAACTCCCATCACAGGCAAGGAATGATTGAATGAATGGGCTTAATTCCTCCCTTCCTGCCTGGGGTAAGAAAAGGCATGGCTCATCTTCCAAATAAATAGGTCAACTGGCTACAGGCAGATGAGTTACTGAGCCTTTCAACTATGTGGAGGAGGAAGAAAACATGACAAACTTCATAATAATAACAATGATATGCTGCTATATAGGTTTTATATTTGGAGCCTCTTTAAAGTGTTACTCTAGAAAAGAGGGTCAGGGGAGGTGAAGATGGTTTTTAAAAATGTTTTTATTTGTTATGCAAATAGAACATTAGCATGTAATAAATTTAAATGATGCCTTAAATATATGTGGCTTACTTCATACACATAAAAATAAAGTATTTTGCATGTCTAAAAATATTGCATATAACTGTGCAATTGTGTTTGGCAGACACCAACTTTAAATGACATCAAAACAGCCAACACACTGGTGTTTGCTTTGCACATGGCATTGTTCTTTGAAAACCCCTCTGTTCCATTAATAACATCAACACCACAAAAATGTGAGCAGCTTTAGGTGGGGCAGTCATCTCAGTGTCAGCCAAATATATGCCTACAAGTCAAGTAACACCATGCGACCTAGGAAAAAGTGATGCAATTGTAGTCGAGAGACTAATGACAGCCATAACAAATATATAGATGAATACAAGCAAATGAATGCAGCTAAGGAGAAAACAGAATCTCTAATTACCGGGTAAATAAGGATACACAATTAAAAGAAACTGATATTTGAGTTACTGGAAAACATACTGTGTATTAAATTCAGCACTACATCAAAAATGCCCTTTTCTCAGTATAATAAATTCGTTGTAGATGCCAAGTATGTCTTCTAAGATTAAATTTATCAAACATACCAGAACAGTTTAATGTAATTCTTTCCTCTCTTGTCACATTTAAGCCCACAGGGCATATGGTCATCTTTTAGGGGAGTGCAGAGGTGACATTTCTAATGACTTAAAGGAGAGGATTAGGAATCTAAGGATGCTCACTAGCTGTTCCGGGCAAAGAGAATTTCAATATAAACAACAAAATGGGGACAAAGTAAATATTATATTCAGTTCCTTAAATGCTTACATTTATATTCTAAAGGTTGCTTACACAGGGAGGGTTGTTAAGGTGATCTGCAATGTTAACAATAATGAGACAATGTAAAAAAGCCGAGGGTTCAGACATTTGTGCTGAAGCATGAAAGTCTCTTAAGTCTGTTAGCACTTGAGTAAAGCTTAACCAATGGAAACTGACAATAAGAAGTATAGAAGGATGATCACTCCCTCCAAGACACTTAGTAAATCAGAATGCTTAAATGATTATGATGGGTAGTGTTTTTGTCCCCAAAATACAGTCAGTTAATCAGGATGCTTAAAGAATGAGGTATAGGGGTTCTCTAAGCAAAAGTGGAGACTGAAAAGTGATGAGCATAAAGATGCAAAAGACTACTGACATATGGAGCTGGAGAGAGGAGAAGCAACCACATGGAAAGAAGAGGGAACAAAGATGGTGGAGGAGACCAAGATGGGACCTTATTATTTACAAGATCCTTTGCAAAACAGAATAAGAATCACATTTATTGGCCAAGTATGCACGCATACAAGGAATTTCAGTGACTCTCCAAGTATGAATTACATAAACAGCATACATACAACTATTAAGAACAAGACAAATGACATACATGAAACTGGATGAGAAAGTGACACCATGAGCAGATGCAGTGGAAATCTGCAAATGTCTCCCAAAAAGATATTTTAAGAACTGTTGATTAAGGAGCTGAACCTCAGTCAGAATGATATTCATACAGTTATACATGTTGCAGTGAAGATCTGAAATTGCAAGTCCTACAACTGCAAAAAGATAACATACAAATAACAAATAAATACAATGAATATCAACATTCTCTTGAATGTCACTGATGTATAAATCCCCCTGCACTCCTGACATTGGAGGCTGCGCCCGTAATTGTTTGGATCACTGTACTAAGGAGTGGGGGAGGGGTTCCAAAATATATTGGCTCCAGCTTTTAGAATGCATTTTCTTTGTGCACATTCAGTATAACTATTCTGATGAAAGCAATTTCTCTCCTTGGAGTTTAGACAGGAATATAAGGAAAACACAATTATCTTTGCAGAATTCTGAGGAAAGAGGAAGAGAACAAGTGCGTGAATGAATTAAGTCAAGTCAGTGACATCTCTGCTCATTGCATAAAGAGGGGAGTTTAATTTCAATCCGATAATATCAGAAAAAGGACAATAGCATTAGAGGGTACATCAAAATGTAAGAGTTAAATGGCAACTGCAGTGTGAAGAAAAATTAGGGAAGGCTATATATATTACGCCTGCAGAAGACACCTACAACCAATTACTGTTTTTCGAGCAAATAGTTGAAAAGCAGTACATATTTGGCAGATAATTTGGGTGTACATATACATGCTATATGTAACATGTCCTTGGTAGGTATTTTAAAAGCAGTAGATATTTGACAGGGAATTGGAATGTACATACACATATTATTTATAACAGAACTGAAAATGGAGGAGACGAGGGTCTCTTTTGTATTTATCATTTGAAAACAACTCCATGTAAATGATGAAACGATAAAAGCTAACTGAAAGAACTATTTCTACCAAATCTGTGAGGCAAATCCACTTTGTTGCAGTATGGTATAATTATTTGGTAGATTAACACACACTGTGGAATGTGAGATAGTAGAAATATCTGTTTAATCAGAATTCTGGGAAATACATCAATTTAAGAAAAAAATAAGATACACATTATTCTAGGCAAGAGAGGAGGAAAATGCAGAAGAGGAACACAGGGTTTTGAAGTAACAGTTGACAGAGGCATATTGCATATATGATTCTGGAATAGCAAAGTCCATTTAATGGGTAACCATTTCCTATTTCTAGACTTGTTACTGTGAATCCTGGAACAGTGAGACTGAATGACTGAAAATGTGGACTTAGTTATATTAAGTCTGAGATTGCTGTTCCTTGGAATACTCCCTTTTTTTTGAGATATTGTGATATTGGAACTGGTACACACCTATATTTATATATATATATATATATATATATATATATATATATATATGGATTCCATACATTTGGTTGAATTACACTTAGTCGAAAATTATTCCAGGCATTTCACTTCACTGAAAGCTCACTTGACTGAAAGCTCACTTGGTCGAAGTTCATTTAGTTGAAAATGGAATATAGCCCCTGCCCCACTGCAGTGCAACCCTGGAGTGAGAATATTAAATGAGGGGGGGTGTGGGGGTGGGGGGCATAGCTCCCCACATAATTTTAATTTATTCACTATTATAAGAAGGTATATCCATTATAAATGCATTGATATATATATATATATCTTTAGTAAAAAGTATTGGCATAATCTGGGAGCTATGCCCCCACAGCCCCCAATGTGGGGGGCTGTGCCTCCCACACACCCCCTTATTTAATATTCTCACTCCAGGGTTGCATTGCAGTGGGGCAGGGGCTATATTCCATTTTCGACCAAATGAACTTCGACCAAGTGAGCTTTCAGTCAAGTAAAATGCCTGGAAACATTTTCGATTAAGTGTAATTCGACCAAATGCTTTGGTTGACATAAACAGATGATAGATAGTTATGCAAGATTGTCAAACCCTGGGTAGGAGACATACCTCTCAACTATACAGATTTTCGCAGAATGTCCAGATTTCGCCTTGTATTTTTGGTCCCTTTTTCATAAAATTTTATTTTTTGTGGCAAATCATTGGCAAATTACTAAAGAATGAAGTTAAAAAATGACAGACATTTGACTTTCAGACTTCATACCCTCCAGAAAAGCCATGCTAATGCAAAACTTGTTCTTCTATCAACTTTTTAAGTTTGTAAGAGCAATATTTAAAAATTATCCCTATTTTTGGGCCTTTGTCTCCCAATTATTTATTGGTTTGTCCAGATTGTCTTTCTCTAACAAGTTGAGAGGTATGGCAGGAGAATGTTCGGAATGAGTTTGGACTTAGCATATATAATTAGTATGGGCCCATGAGGCTTGCCCTTTCTTAAAACACTTGCTTTTAGTTTCAACTGCATTTATGTCAGTATTACTAAGGTTGATATTTTGCTCATTTGGTAGATATATATATATATATATATATATATATATATATATATATATATATATATTTGTGTGTGTGTGTGTATGTCTGTGTCTGTTTTTGTCAGTGTGTCTGTGTATTTCATGCAACAGTGAACACACATATAAGCGATCCTCTAAACAGCAATCAATTTAAGGCAAAAAAAGGCAAAAAAAAAAAATGAACAATTATTACTTTCTATTTTTTGCAGGGGGACAATCCCCCTGCACCCCCCACAAGCTCTGCTAATTATATATACTAACTCTGACAACGCAACAGCAGATTAAGGCTCTTACCTCACTGTGCCATGATCCTATTTAAAAGATTGACAGGAGAAACTCCATTAGGAAGAATGTTTGTTCCATGACTTTTCACTTTTTCTTACATTATGAAAAACCATTCCGTCAAGTGAGCTCTTATTGTAACCATATATGTATATATATATATATATATATATATATATATATATATATATATATATATATATATTTGTGTGTGTGTGTATAAACTTTCCCCGACTGTAGTGCATTCTCAGAGTTGGTACATATAATTTGCAGGGGGTGTGGGGGTACACAAATAGATTTATTTATTTATTTTGAGTTTTCAGAAACTTTATCATATGGTGTTGACCATATGAATTTCCAGTTTTTTATATATATATATATATATATATATATATATATATGGGATTCATTACCTTGGTCATACAGCAAAATGTCAATGGAAACATTGACAGTCAACTGCTCATGCACAAGGAAACTCCATCCCATATGAAAACAAAACAAGAACAAATAACATTGTTTTTTGTAGGGGAACAAGCTGCCCTGCACCCCCACTGAACACACACACACACACACACACACACACACACACACACACACACACACACACACACTTTCTGCTAATTATATATACCAACGCCAAGACTGCACAGTCCTCTGCAATAGGGGATGTTCCTCCACCTTGAGATTGTCGAGCCAGCACTCCTTTCGACCATCTGGATATGTTGACCAACTGTGGTTGATGAAGTAGCTGTCAGCATTCTGTTGTGTCCACCAAAATCAGAAGTGCCATCACAGACACACACACACACACACACACACACACACACACACACGCACACTATATAAAAATTACTCTTGTAATATTATTTTTTCCTTGTTTATATATGTAAAATTTGCTTCTATGCCAACTATCATAGATATGTTTTGTTGGCAGTCATAATATTCCTATTTCTCCTAAAAATTTGACTTCTATGTACATTTCATGAATATATCAAATATATTCTGAAGTTACTTTCATTATAATTATCACTTAATCTTTTATCCCTTTTTATGATAAGTATATGGTAGGAATTCGGTATGCCCAAAGAAATGCTCAGCTGTCTTATTTCTTTTTATTTTAATTTCACGAGTCATAGAGTCCATCTCATGTAATTCATAAACCATAACAGCAAAAGCAGTTACAGTAAAGTCTATAGATTGATTTAATTCAATATCATCTGTAGTTAATCTAGACACTCATTAATTGACCTTTAACTGCATTTCTATATGGGGGAATTGATTTTGATTGAGTTCCTCTTTTGGTCGACATCTGTTTAGTCAACAAAATTTAGTCAGCTACACACATGGTTGATAGTTGTGCAAGATCTCATAATTCTCAATCTAGCACTGTGCACAATATTTGTTTTATATGCATTTTGATGTAAGAGATCATTTCTCTCCCACTCAAGTAAAATAAGACTAGCGCTACCCATGTCTTCCCTTTAACAATCATGAGGGTAAAGGATGCTCTTTATTTCAATTATCAGATATAAACTTTGAAACTCTTCAGCTAGTGTTGCTGATAAACAAACATCTGCTTTTTCATTACTAACAAAAAATTTCAGCTCACTTTCAGCAGAAGCTGTACTTTTTTGTAGAGTGTCTTTACACTAAAAAGCAGATCACCTTCTTAAATTGCTTAAACAGTAGGTTTCTGTTACAGGCTGGTCTCCTACAACATGCAGCTAAAAGTACAACAAAGCCGAACAACAACTACAACATTAGTGTCTGGAGAAATACCTGCAGCTAGACAGCTACTATAAAGTTCGTCACCAGGTCATGCCTAAAGGGGCATGTCAGTTTAATGCAAAAGTCAACACTTGTGCGAGAACTCCATGTTTAATCACACAAACAATGAAAACTTAGATAAACCACATATTTACTATCCTCCAAGAACAGAAATCACACAGACAGAGCACAGAAGTCTGCAACTATGCCACAACATTTTCATTTGTTAGAAACCACTCTAAGCTTTTTAAAAGGGTGAATGACATGTACTCTTAAGAAAATGCCTATAAAGCCAACAAATGCAGTGGCATAGAATACAGTGCAAACTCAGGACAGTTATAATTTACTTAGTTAAATAGCGATGTATCCTTTCTAACATGTACAATGGTTGGAGAGGCTTTGTTTTTGTGCCACTTTGCATGCATTTGCACAAGACCAGTACACTGATTCAGCAGCATGATGATGCTTTATGCAATTCTACCAAAATAAGGCCAAAACTATTGCTACACACACTCAGCCATAAGTCCCAAGCAGGCTGCCTCCTTGCAAGTATGAATTGGGGACTATCTTTGATTTGGGTCCATGATGTTAGGGGTGGATGCAGTGTGGCTAAGGTGATGTAAGCTGGTAATACATCACTTTTTATCTATTATCTCATCCTTACATCATACACATACTTTGTTTTCTTTTTTCACCTGCGTAAGAACCAGACTGTGTATTACACAGATGCTGCTATGTGATGAGACATGTTAAAATGATGCTCCCCTTGCATGCTGGACTGTGGTCCTGGTACTCATTGGTAGTAAAAATATGTGCAGAAAAAGCTCAGGCACGCAGCTGATTTGGTATAGTGGTGTGTTGTTCTAACTCTAGTGCACAGTCACCTGGGTTCAAGACCTGCCAATGATGACTTTTAAAAATCTCAACGAGTGGATGGGTAACAGAAAATTCACCCCAGGGATCTCTCCAGTGGCTCTACTGGATAGAGGCACTGGGAACTAACATCGGGTTGGACGACACCAGGCCAATTTTTTATGGGCTAGGCTTATAAAGGCTCTAGGGCCATTAGCCTAGTACACACCTATGAACCTATGATGCATTGCAAACATAAGGATGTCAGTAAACACTTTGAATTGGCTGGTGAAGCACGGTCATATCAATTGGCATTGCAGGTTTACTGCTATTCATTAACATAATTTATTTTTCTAGGGAGTTTGTTTATAAACAGTGACCATCAATGAACATGTCCTGCTATAGTTCCCATGCCTAAATTTATCTCTTTAACTTCATTTTACTTTTATAATTGTACAAATGTAGCCTAGACTTTGTAAAAAAATGCACTTGCTTTCATTCATTCCTATAGAGTGTGCGTCTCTCTGGGTATGAGTTTATAATGAATAATTGCTGGTGAGTTTGACTGAAACACAAAACATCAAAGAAACTCACTATATGAAGAAAAGCCCAGAAATTATGTAATAGTCAATATAATGAACTTTACTATATAGTTCCACCATCTTTACCACTGATGAAAAACTCTAGCATTTCTACACACAAGAAATTACTGCAGTGTAAACTCGTATAGCATTTTATATGTATGTATGTATTTTTATATATATGTAGATGTAGATATATATATATATATGTATATATATATATATATATATATATAAATATATACGTATATCTATATGTATGTATCTCGAGAGAGAAATCTCTCTCCCTCTCTTTATATATATATATATATTTATATTTACATAATAAATGGGTCTACTTCAAAGTATGAAATGACCACATCAGCAAAGACAAAATCATCAAGATGGCATTGGCAAAACTTTAAAACATCGAACACCCAGAACTCCGAAAGCTATCCCCGGGAAGAGAACCACTTGGCCACTAGAAGAAAAAACAAACAAAGAAGCAAGCAAAACCCTCCAAAGTAGGTGGCTTCACCCACCAACCCCCCCTAACTAAATATACCAACTCTGAGATCACACTACAGTGGGGAAAGGGAATGTTCACAATGGTGGCTGAGTGGTTCTTTACCCAGGGTTTATTTTCGATGTTCTCAGTTTTGCCAGCGTTGTCTCCATGATTTTGTCTTTGCTGATGTTGTCCTTGGATATCTTCAGGCAGACCCATATATAGATATACACACACACACACACACACACACACACACACACACACACACACACACACACACACACACTACACACACACACACACACACACACACATACTATATATACAGATATATATATATATATATATATATATATATATATATATATAGATATATATAGATATATATATATCTATATGGTTCCCATTCAAAACATTTAAAACCCATAACATCTAAAATCATAACATTGAAACCATAACATTGAATTTCATAACATCTAAAATGTACATCACAACATTGAACACTACAAATCACATGAAAATATCATCCCCTCCACATGTAATGACACCAAACTAACAAACACACTTGTTTCCTATGTTTCTGCATGTAGCGAGCCCCTCTGCACACCCCCCTGTAAATTAAAAATACCAACTACGAAATCCCATTACAGGGGGGAAAAGTTAATTTCCTAACCCCACTGTATCATGATCACCATAAGGAATGTACACATAATCCCCTGGATTCTCTATGCCTTGCACGGCGTGCAAGATTGGTGCAGGAGCTCTAGCAGGCAATATGTCTGCCGTGTGATCCAGGAACAGCCTGTAGGGGCTTGCATGAGCACTCCTACACTAGTCCTGCATGAACTAAGCCCCTGTATGCAAATCTCCCCATTTGCAGGAGAAATCCATGCAAATGAGGTGATTTTGCAATCCAAGAAGCTTGCAGCCAGCTGTGCAGGACTAGTGCAATCTGCAGAAATGCACTCAGTTAGTAACTGAGTACATTTCTGCAAACTCCAAAACGGAGCTGTGACAGCTCCAAATAAAGGCTGCATATCATTTAGTAAGCATGCCAATGGACAAGTATAAGGCCACTGGCATTGCAAACAGGCAAAAAAATAAAAAAAATAAACTTTTATTATTTTTTTTGCCCATCTTGTCTGTTTAAGCATCAGCAGTCGTGTTGTTGCCTCACAGCAAGAGGTTCTCCCGTTCGATTCTCAGCTAGTGTGCTGAGAGTGCCTTCTGTGTGGAGTCTGCATGTCCTCTCCGCGGGTCGAGTGGCGACTTGAAAGACATGTGTGAATGGGCCTGCCTTCGTTGAAGGTTGGGCGTCGAGCTGGCAACTCGGCACAGTGAAAATCTACTGACAATCATTAGCGGACTGGAGTTCCGCTGTGGTGACCCCTAACCGGAAAAAGCCGAAAGACAAAAACAACTTGTCTGTTTAAGTGTAGGGCAAATGGGATTGGGGGAAAATAATAATAATAAATTGCTTTTCCCACTGTAAGTATATACAGCTTGGTGAGTATTGTTATTTTAGCATATATTCTACCTTACTAGGTTGTCTTCATGCTTAATGGTGCTTTTGCATGTAAAGGTATTTACTAGCACCTACTATTCACTTTTATGAGTCTAGTTCTGCACACTACATTCTAACTGCTGTGTAGAGTGAATTGTCTGTGACGTTTGTTGTCTCCAGGACAGGGAAATACATGCTTCTAAATGTTGATTGCTGTTATTGCTGAACTGCTCTCTCTTGAGTTGTGTTAACAACTGCTATTACTGCATACTCCATAACAACTAACACATATATCTTTCTCTTTACATCCCACTGTATTTTTTCCTACCTCTTTGCTTCACACCTCCTTCCTCCCTCCCCCTCTCATTTTACTGTTTCATTCTCCTAATTGCTCTTGCTTACCTTTACTGACTGCTCCCCTAGAGCGACAGCCTCCTTACCCCCTTTACTCACTACCCTACTCTTCCTTTGTGCTATTTCTTCTCTTATTCAGTCCTGCAGTTACTTATATTTGTATTTCTCTACTTTTGTTACAGACTGCATCCTTGGGTGCGCCCTTCCTGCATTAAAAACACCTTATATAACCTAAAAGACTTACAAGGAATGCTCCCTCCTATTTGAAACCGTGAAGACTCCAAGGGCACTGCTTGAGTGTAGCAGCGTGAATATTCCTATACTACCAAGGAATCCACAGTGTAGTAGCCTATAAAACTAGTTGTGTGATTGTTAATTTTATATTCTGCAATTTACCTCCTGAGCAAGATAATTGCCTGCTGCTGTCCTCGTCCTCCTCCACCCTCTCACACCCCCCAATGTATGTCTCTGTTCTACCATTAAGCTCCTTTTAGATTTGAAGAATATAAGGACTATATAGCCTTCTTCAACTAAACGCAGTACCTCTGTATCTGTAAATTTAACCATTGAGCCCCACTTTTTCTTTAACCTGCCTTTCCTCCATATAGCCACTAAGTGGCAGCAAACTTCAGAGCATAAGATCACTCCATATCTGATTTCCCTATTCTCCGAAGTTGTGCCATTACCAGTAGACTTGTTTTCCCTTCCCTTTACACCCCACAATATTTCCCACTACTTACCTACTTTTTTACACATAGCAATACTGCCTTATAGAATAATAAGATTCTTACCCTGTGTCCCAGTGACTGATTGTTTTTTCTAGTCTATCTTTTCCCTCTTGGTCCGGCCCCACTCCGTTCACCCTGTGGGCTCACTCTACTCCCCTAACCTACCCCAATCCTCTCCCACCCCCAGTTTTGTTAAACTTATACTTCTCCAGCCACATCCCTTCCCCTCATCACCCAATCACTGACAACTCCAACTTAACCCCACCCCAACCTCTTTAATTCCTTAAATTACACATCACCTTTGTGCCCTCTCCCTAACATCTCGACACTACTTCATCCTGTATTCCTAACATTTTTTCAACTTTCTCTCCTACTGTTACCTCTATTTTCCGTATTATTCAACTTCATCACATAACATTCTTTACATCTTACAGCTCATATCTCCTTCTGCTACCGTCACTTTAGCATTTACTAAACTCCTTCCCTCTACCTACCCTACCTCTCAACCTACACATCCTAATGGCCTCAACACAGAATTCTATACACACACACCTACTACTCTTAACTACTACTCTAGCTTCTCTAACTCTACCGGATGCACTAACCTTCTTAGATCACTTTTCTCTGCCTGAACATCACCACCCCTACCAGCAAACTCTGCCAATTACTCATGGAATCTCCCTTAACCACAGTAACATAACCTCCATTTCCATCTATATACTTCCAAAGTACCATAGATCTACCCATATTACTTACTTCCATGACATAAAAAACCTAATTAACTGCTACAAAATCCTAAAGATAATACTAAAACCTCAGCAGCATCCCCTATTAGATGGTGATAGTCATCCTAACCCTGGCCCCCATACAGGAATTCCCAATAAACCATATAACCTAATTTCACATGAAACTGCTACCCCAAAAAGACCTTCTAACTCCCTCCTGATAGCTCACTTTAACATCCGTAGCATTATCAATAAAATTACCCACCTTCATGCACTCTTAGAAGTGCACAAATTTGATATTCTCTGTATTACAGAAACATGACTAAAGCCCTCAACTCAGGACCAGGAAATTACCCCTCCTGGATATAACATCCTGAGATGTGACCGCAAAACCAAAAAGGGTGGAGGGATAGCCATTTTGTATAAATCAGAACTCCAAGTTTCACCCTTCAATGCCTTCCTACCCACAGATACTCATGCTGAAACCCTTACTGCCAAACTCCAAATCAACAATGCTAAATCTATCTAATTTGCTCCTATCTTCCCCCTGGAAACAACATCAAAACTCTTGAAAACATACTTAGTTGCCTCTCTACCCACCTACCTCAGGAAACCATTTTGCTAGGTGATTTTAATATAGACTGGGCTAAGTGTAGCTCCCCAAATCCTATCTATCACATAAATCTCTACAGTTTCTCACAAATAATAACCACCATTACTAGAATCCATAAACCAAGCAGTAAGGAATCCACCCTTGACTTGATCCTTATTAACAGCCATCCTGAAACTTATAAACCAGGAATCTTCCAGATGATATCAGTGACCATGCCCTAACCTATATAATTAAACAAAAAACTAATAGCCCTAATTGTAATATTTTCAAAACCTCCTAATCAAAAAAACACTTTCAACCAGAGAACTTCCAAAATGAACTGAAAGCATGTGACTGGACACCACTGCATCATCTTCAACTAGATGAAGCAGTGACCTACTTTAATACTAGATTCCTTCAAATCCTAGATTACCATGCCCCCTGCCGCACCTCCTGAACTAGGACCAAAATAGCCCCATGGCTCACAAAACAAACTAGGCAAAAGATCCTCCTAAGAAATAAAATTTAGGCCAAACGGAGAGTCTCTAAAAAACCATCAGATCAGCTTCACTTTAAACAGTTGAAAATGCCACCAAAAAAGACATTCTGCTAAACAAAAAAAACTTTTACCTTCATCTCCAACAAACCCACCAACAAAACCCACAAACGTTCTGGTCAGGCGTTAACAAACTACTTCAGCCTGGATGCTCAAAAACACCCACCCCATCAGGTATCACCCATAATAACTCTAAGCAAATTGCTGATGCCTTTAATAACTTCTTTACTGAAGCCATTCAAACTCTAGCTAATACATAACCACCTATTACCACTTCCCCACTGAATACCACCAACAGTCCAGTTCCTACCTTTCATATACAACCTGTACCTACATCCCTCATTTGCAACCTCCTTCAAAACCTCAAACCTTGCACCCCTTCTGCTGACTGCCTACCAGCGGAATACCTGCAAATTACAGCTAAAGCCATTGCCTATCCCATTCCCATCCTTATACACAGATCTATTACTGAAAGCGCAATCCCCTCCATATGGAAAGTCTCCCAGATAATCCTGCTACATAAAGGTGGGACATCTACTGAGCTCTCCAACTTTTGACCAATCGCCTTACTCTCCCCAATTGCTAAAATAATGGAAAAATTTATCCACCAACAACTACTTGACCACCTTCTACATAATAATTTACTTGCTAACTGCCAACATGGTTTTCAACCATTCCATAGCACAACTGCCCTGCTATCCTTTGCTGACTGTATAAACAAAAATTGTAACAATAACTCTCTTTCCTCTGCACTATTTATCGACCTCTCAAAAGCCTTTGACATGGTCAACCATCATCTGCTTATTAATGTACTAAAAGCCCAGTCAATTAACCCACAAGCATTACTCTTACTTAGAAAACAGACAGCAAGCTGTGCGTTGGGATAATAATCTTTCTACACCCCTGCCTGTGAACATTGAAGTACCTCAAGGTTCTATTTTAGGACCTCTTCTATTTTCAATATTTATTAATGATCTAAATGCCAAAATTCTTCTAGCCACCTGCATTCAATATGCAGATGACTCAACTCTAATATGTTCAGCCAAGTCCAAAACCTCACTCCAGAACCTCACCCAGATAGTATTTAACATTGTTGAAACTTGGTTCATGGAACACTGCCTCCTCCTGAACCCCAAAAAACAAAAATATTGCTCTTTGCTCCTACTCAAAAGTCACCATAAATTCACTTCTCAGTAACCTCTAATAATGGAACTAGCATTTCCCGTGACACTACAACCCATCTCCTGAGAATAACAATAGACAACAACCTTAGCTATGATGACCATATAAATACTACCATAAAGACTGTCAACAGAAAACTAGGCTCCCTTTATAGAATCAAACCCTTCCTTACCCCAATAGCCAAAACCGCTATTGCCCAGACCCACCTGACCTCTACCCTATTCTATGCTTCTGCCATATATACCAATCTTTCTAAGAACAACCTTAACAAAATATCAACCAGCTATAATAACATAGCCAGATTTGCCACTGGCTCTCCTTTTAGAGCTCACCACTGTCACAATCTCAAAAAACTGGAATGGTTAGAACTCCAGAACCGACTACTTTGTCAACAACTTGTTATCACACAAAAGATCCTCTACCACCCTAATAATACCCCAATCCTCACTAATCTGATTACTCCCTATAAGCTTCTAGTTTCCACTATAAAATCTAACAACAAAGCTGGGGACTCACTTTTCACCAACACAGTGGGAAAAACCTGGAACTAGCTTCCAAGTGAACTTTCAACTCTTGTTTCCTCACTGCTTTTTAAAAAACACCTGAAAGAATATCTTAAAATACATTGGCTTTGTCCCTGCTCTAAGCCGGACTGATACCTCAATGTCCCCTGTTGCACTCCCTATACTTCTCTACTCTACTGTTCTATGTTCCATACCTTATTAACAACTAAGGTAACCTAATGAGATTTTCCTTCCTAGTATTAAAAAAAAAAAAAAAAAAACTCTATATTTGATTTTCTCTCATATGTTGCTTTTTCTCTGAATTTTAATATTAGCTTAACCTACTATAAGACTCTGTGCAAATTTATCTCATCTACAATCTAAACAATGTATAGCATTCTTATATTACTAATGTATATATTCTATGTTTTGTTACTGCCTATGCTTGGAGCTTTTCTCCCGGGCCTCTACTGAAAATGGACATATATCCAGTTAGGCTAGCCTGGTCAACAAATGTAAAATAAAATAAATAAATGAAATAGACCTAAAATAAGCATTCTAACTAAAATCACTATTCTACCATGCAAGTCAATGGCAGGCAGAAGACAACATGGCCAGTGAGTAGTGGTTGCTAAGGGGGGAGGCTCAGTGTGAGACATGTAACTATGCATTAGCAGGCAATCCTATGCAAATGAGGAGAATGATAGTGAATCCCAGTTTTCCTCAGCATGTGAGTCAGGTCCCAATAGTGTAAGAGTAGGAATAGCTTGGTGCAAGCCTAGGAGTTAGGTGACATCATGGGGGTGTGTGTCAGGCATACTGTAAGCAGATTGGAGCCCTGTGGCTCGGGTTTGCTCTAGCTTAGCACAGCTAAGCTAGGGGGTGTGTCTGAATCTGCCTTGCACTCGTTACATTGCCTAAATGGGTGTGAACACTGTGCACAGGGTTTTAAAGGAAGAAACATAAAGTTAAACCAGCAAATAGAAGCACTGTGCATATTTGAGCACTCTGTTTGCATGGCGTGCCCCTGGGCTTAAACAGGAAGGCAATGGGAAGGGAAAACAGCAGTAGGAATGTAATCAAGGAGAACTAGCATAGCTGGCAGGTGAAATGCATCAGAAACAGCCAATTACACAGGCAGCAGCCCAGCCCAGCGAAGAACACTACTGTAAACTATGCAAACACCTTCCCCTCTGTTTTTTCCCACAGTCAACACCACCGGTGTAAGTAAGTGTGGAACTTTTAACACACACAACGGCAAAATGATAGGGGCTGCAATAGCTATCATACAACAACTTGTGGAAGAGGCTGATGGTGGTGAGGATGTGAATTTTGTCAACCAACCCAGAGTGAGGAGACGGAAAAGAGTGTACAGACCCAGGGTAACCTACCAGGGGCTACATGAGCTGGAGATAGTGGAGCGCTATATGGTGGAGAGAGACTTCCTACAGCAGATTGTTGCGCGGTGTAGGCCACGTCTCACACACAGAACTAACAGAGGGGAACCCATCCCAATGGATACCAAGGTATGTGTAGGCCTAAGAATACTAGCTACAGGTACCTTCCAAAGGCCAACTGGGGATATGACAGAGATCTCACAGGCATCAGCATCCGGGGTACTCCACCAGTTCCTGGATGCCATGTCAGCACATATCAGTGAGCATATATATTTCCCCAACACCCATGAGGCGTTTCTACCAAATAGCAGAATACCCTGAGGTAGTGGGTGCTATAGACTGCATGCACATATGCATCAAAACACCACCCGGTGAGCAGGGTATGGTTTACATCAACTGCAAGGGCTTCCCCTCCATCAACTGCCAGGTCGTGTGCAATGCCCAGGGCATAATAATGAATGTGTGTGCTGGCTGTCCTGGAAGCTATCATAATTCCCACATCTGGCATCTGACACAGCTGTACCAGAGATTTTCCAATGGGGACATCCCTCACAGTCACCTAGTGGGGGATGCTGGATACACACTGGAGCAGTGGCTGATGACACCCATCAGAAATGCACACACACCCGAACAAAAACTCCATAATGGGGCACATGCACAGACCAGAATTATAGTAGAGCATATGTTTGGGATGCTCAAGTCATGGTTCCAGTGCCTGGACACATCCGGTGGAGCCTTGTAGTACTCACCAGTTACATGTACCCAAATTGTTCTCATATGTGCCATGCTGCACAATATGATCCTGCGGAAACAGCTACAGCAGGAACAGCATGGGGCAGGGCCACACAATCCCCCACCATTGCCAAGGCCTGCACAGACACAGTGCAACTCGGAGGAGGAACAACCTTAGCCTGCCTCTGTAGGCAGAAGGAGGCATGCCCAGTATGCCCTGGCCTTGGCAAAAAGGCAATGCATAGCACATACACTGACACAGGAGGGACCCAGGGAATAACACCTCTCTCTGACTCTCACATACGGTAAAAGATATGCCAAACATTACACTACCTGTGCTCAACCATGTGTAGGGAGTGTACTATGTGCATCCGACATTGGCAGCCCTGCAGCACCACCCTCAATACTGGGACACCCACAAGGTAAGTGACTCACACATGCCAGTCAGGGGGGTTTACATACTCAACAACTGTCAGAGACAGCAAGACAGGTGTAGACAAACACAAACAAAGGCTGTGCTATGGCCTCTGAATGAGGCCTATGGGTAACCCCCCCCCCCCCCCAGGCCTGCACAAACAGACTACAGCAGGTCAGGCAGTGAGACATCAGTTCTGAAGGGTAGAAAGTCAGAAACTAATATGTAGGTAAATAAAGTCTAAGATCTGTAGTACACTGGTATGCCTCTAGTCAGCATGATAGGTAAGACTACAGAATGAAATGGAGTACCTGACATACCAGTACAGTCATAGCAAATGTGTACAAGTGTCAGGTGTGCCCCCTCCATCCAACGTAGTAATGTAATAACAGTCAGGTGTGCCCCCCACCCTGTGTAGAAATGTAGAAATAGTCAAGTGTGCCCCCCCATCCTACGTAGTAATGTAATAACATTTAGATGTGCCCCCCCAATCCTGTGTAGAAATGTAGAAATAGTCAGATGTGCCCCCCATCCTATGTAGAAATGTAGTAACAGTCAGGTGTGCCCCCTCCAATCCTGTGTTGAAATGTAGAAATAGTCAGGTGTGCCCCCCATCCTATGCAGAAATGTAGTAACAATCAATGCCAAATGATCGATTGATACCCTGCAGAAACAGTATGCTGCCTGTAGGTGTACAACACAAAGGTCAGCACTGCAATACAAACTACTTGGACTTGATCCACACATTCAATACAGACGGGCATACTGGGCATGCTCACACACACAGAGAAATGAAGGCACTATCAGTCAACAACATACTGAAAGTTTATACTGGGCATGCTCACACACTTAAACACATGAAGGCCATGTCTGCAAACACCAGTGGACTAGACATATCTGGCAGTCACAGATGTTAGTGCAGACACTCCTCAGTATGCACCACTCATGCTTTGCACACACAGTGGATAGGATCACAGACATATATGTAAGGACAACACACTGTAATACACCAAAGGTAGACATACATAGATGTGTGGAAGAGGGTGACTGTGACAAGGAGCCATCCAGGCCTGTCCCACCCAGCACACAGCCAAAAGGCCACAACCACATGAGGTTCATATGTCACTCACTGCAGATACTAGCCACCAGTATCTGTCAGCATTACAGACTGTGTGGTGCACGTGCCAGCTGTGCAACATGACTGTACAAGGAAGTAGTCATCTAGCAGCTGTATACATGAACTTGTGAAATATGACCCTGTGTGTTCCCGCATGTGGCGTGTCAACATCTAGATGGATGGATTATGGCCCATGCACACACACTTGCCACCCCATAGCCCTACTATGACAAGCCTGCTGAAGTCATCCACTATGAAATACACCTTTGGGGGGTTGTAGCCCAGTAATCTCTGTGGCGTGTCCCATAACTGTGTACTCCTGTAGTGTGATAAACTAGTTAGGTAGGAGTTCCAATCCCAGACATGACAATTGTGTGTGTGTGTGTGTGTGTGTGTGTGTGTGTGTGTGTGTGTGTGTGTCTCTCTGTCTGTACAGACAGCAATGTTTTTTAGGGTAGTCACACTCCCTACAATTGAAATGCTGTACTTTGGTAAGGCTGCTGATGTCATCCACCTAGAAATACAACTCGGGGACAGTTGTAGCCCAGTAATCTCTGTAGTGCATGCCATAACTGCGTACTGATGTAGTGCGATAAATTAGTTAGCTAGGAGTTCTAATCCCAGACTTGGCAAGTATGAGTACGTGCGTCCGTGTGCGTGTCTGTCTGACTCTGTCTGTGTAAAGAGCATTGCTTTTTAGGGTTGTCACACTCCTACAATTCAAATGTTCTACTTTGGCAAGGTTTCTAATGTCATCCACCTAGAACTACACTTCTGGGAAGGTTGTAGCCCAATAATCTCTGTAGCTCATCCTATAACTGTGTACTGCTGTAGTATAATAAATCAGTTAGGTAGGAGTTCTAATCCCAGACTTGACAAGTTTGTGTGTGCCTGTCTGACTCTGTCTGTGTAGAGAGCAATACTTTTTAGGGTAGTCACACTCCATACAATTCGAATGCTCTACATTAGTAAGGCTGCTGATGTCATCCACCCAGAAATACACCTCTGGGAAGGATGTAGCCCAGTAATCTCTGTAGTGCATGCCATAACTGCTTACTGCTGTAGTGTGATATAGACCTCTCTTAGGGGTTCTATATCCACATATGTCAATTGTGGATGTTTTGTGCATGTTTTAATGTCTGTGTAGGGAGCAATGCATTTTAGCCTAGCTACACTCATTACAATTCCAGTGCCCTACTTTGGCAATCCTGCTGATGTCATTCATTGTGAAATATACCTTTGGGGAAGGAGTTGTTCATTAATCCCTGTGGTGTGCCCTGTAACAGCTTCATGCTGTAGTGTGATATAGACTGTCGTTGGGGGTTCTATACCCACACATGTCGGTTGTGGATGCTTTGTGCATGTTCCAATGTCTGGGTAGGGAGCAATACATTTTAGTCTAGCCACACTCACTACAATTCCAGTGCCCTACTTTGGCAATCCTGCTGATGTCATCCAATGTGAAAAACAACAGAATTGCAGGTGCCATGTCAGACTCTAAACCAGTTACAAGTGGCATCCCATAAGGCTCAGTCCTGGGACCTCTCTTGTTCGGTATATATTTCTCTGAGGTACAGGCTAACACAGGAGGACTATGGCTGACAAAGTTTGCAGATGACTGCAAACTGGGGGCCATAATCGACTCGCCGGCTGACACAAGCATCCTCCAAAAAGGTCTCACAGAGACGGATAACTGGTGCCAGAGCCATGGCCTAAAGCTAAATGCCAAAAAGTGCATAGTCATCCCCATTGGGAAAAACAAAGTGCCCACAAATTACCACATAGGTGGTAATCCATTAAGTACGGAAGAAGTAATTAGGGACTTGGGGACCCAAGTAGATTGCAATCTCTCCTTTGACAATCACATTGCCAAAGTGGTTAGAAAGACATTCTATATAGCCCACCGTATCACGAAGGGGTTCACATCTAGATCAAGAGTGGTCATTGTGCCCCTCTACTCATCACTCATCAGGCCCATAATTGAATACAATGCCTCATTTGGGATGTACCTTATCCGACACCTGCTACAACTAGAAAGACCCCAAAAGTACCTCACCAAGAGGATCAAGGGACTCAAACAGATGCCCTACTCAGAGGTGCTCTGTGCCTGACATATAAAGGCATGTCCAACCCAGAATTAATGGACATGCTCCACCTCAAGAAATCCAAATCCATCAGAACTACACACTCCAGTGACTTAAACCTCAGCACAGAAATAAATAGAACATGCTGGAGGGACAGATTCATATCCCAGAGGCTCCCCTCACTCTGGAACAAAATCCCAATCCATGTCAGACACAGCCCCTCAATGACTCTCTTCAAGAAGATTCTTGATGTTTGGATGGGAGATCATAAATTTACCCCTGGGATCTCTTCTGTGTCACTGCTAGACAGAGGCATGGTAAACTAACCTTAAATGGGCTATCTTCTGTGACCTACTATACAGAGGCACAGTCAACTAATCTAAGAAGGGTGGCAAAAGCCAAACACACTCTGACTAGGCTTGTAAATGCCCTAGGGCAGATAGCCTAGTATCAACCTATGAACACCTTTGGGGAAGGAGTACTCCAGTAATCTCCATGGCACATCCTATAACTGTGTAGTGCTGTAGTGTAATAAACCAGTTAGGTAGGAGTTCTAATCCCAGACATGACAAGTGTGTGTGTGTTTGTAACTCATATCCTGTGTGGAGGTGGTTGTAAGTGTGTAACATCTGGTCCCAATGTGGAGCAGGTTTTGCAAACTTCTTATATGGTGGCTTTAGTATATATCACAATGTCCACCATATAGGGATAACATATGTGAAATAGCCAAGAGGCTGGGGTGCAAATCCATACCCATACATGTGACATCAAGGCCAGGCAAACAAAGTTAGCAACCCTAGTATTACCATGAGAGCAATCCCAACCCATGTCTCATACACACACACACTTGCCTAGGCAACAGCCACTATGTTGGTAGTACACTGCATATTGCCCACTGATAGGCACCCTGTGCATCTGTCCAATAGGCACATACATGCAGACAGTACAACTTCCCCATGTTCCCCACTGGACACCTGCAACGCCTGTGGTGCCATCAAATGTGAACTACAAAGGACATACCATGCCTGAAAATATGCCCTGTATGGACAGATGCCACTGACACCAGGGAATGCTGTTAGCATGCTATCAATGTAGGTGCAGTGTAAATCTGCTATCCATTTACCACTTCCTGCCACATGAGGCCAGGACTGGCACATATGATGATAATCTGTGTACACAACATGGGCCAGACACCCCAGGTACAGTTCCACATGCCACTGTGCATGCATGTGGGAGGTATGCACATCAAAGACGCCATCTATGTCATGGACGAAGGAACACATACATGCCAAACAATGCACAGCACTGGCCACATGCAATAGTCACCCAGGTGACTGGATGGTGCTTACAATACCCGCTTGTGTGAGCAAATCCAGAAACTACACCCCTGAGCCATAATGCAGACCATTGTTATGTGGCCTGCTGCCAAGGTATACCCATCACCTAGCCTTGTATAGCCATATGGCACAGTTGACCACTACACACCCATGAATCAATGCACCCATGTATGTCAGTACTGACACTGTGTGTGTGTGTGTGTGTGTGTGTGTGTGTGTGTGTGTGTGTGTGTGTGTGTGTGTTTGTGTTGTATGATGCATATGATCACATTCACACTCACTACAACCTCCATTGGCATACTGAAGCATGATGTCTGTTGTCAGACACCTCCCCATACACTTTGCCTATATAACCTCCGTATGACCCCTGTGGTGCATGTGATACCTGCACAGTAATGTGTTGTGGCAATCTCACTAGTGATGAGTTGTATTCCTGGCCCTGCCAAGTGTAGCAATATGTGTGCATCCCTGTGATAATATGGCTGTGTTGACGCTGACACCTGTTCATGCAGGCAGGCATGGATACTACACCTACCACATAACTACCATATCCCTGTTGCACATGGCACTCACCATCACATATATGTTCTGTGGCTCCCCATCATGTAACCTATGTCATGCATCCAATAACTGTATGGACATGTGATAGCACTGCATAGTTGTTGGGGGTTTGATACCCTGCACTGGTAGGTGTATGACACACACATGTGTACGTTTTACTCTCCTACCACTCCTTGGATTTTTTGTGCCTCTGTCCGCCCCTCTTACTCCCTCTCTGGTGGATGTGGAGACTTACACCTGATTTGCTTAGGCAGCAGCATGTGCATTTGAAATGATACTCAGGATCAGCTGATGGTCTCTGCATGAATTACAGCCCTCCTCTAGCTGATTGCATGTGGAACAGCTGTGGTAACATTCCCATAGCCAATTGCATGGAAACATACACCAATATCTAGGAACATCACGTTGCTGTTGTGCCTTTCACTAACTGTGAGCAGGACCTCAATCTGTTGTTTGGCAAACAGCATCTCAGATAGATTGGGGTGTACCTCTAACAACATACACCATGGAAGCAAGCTAACACACAGGTGGGGTATGTTCCTGACCTGACTACGGACTGTAAGTGCTGCTATACTGCATTTGGAGTAGTGTTGGTTTAAAAGGGTGTGTGTGGATAAGGCTGTCCTACATGTTTACATACCTGCCATGTCAGTGGTATGTTAATGAGGGAGCACCCATATGTAGGGCCATCTGCAGACTGGTCAGTGTGTGGTGCCTTTTGTTTCAGGTGTTACCCACTGAGCACCTATCTGTGAACTGCAGAAGGTAGTATGAGGATTGCAGTCTGTAGATGGTGACAGCCGTGAGAGTTACTGACTTCATATCCCTCATATGGTACAGCACACCCTGTTACAACAGTAACTGTATGAGGTTATCACAGCAACATATCACTATTGGCCTTGTGTATGTGCCTCCAGCCACAACCCTGACAACCTTTGTACATATGTCATGCAGTAAGAGGTGCATATGCACTGTAAACCATAATTAGTGACATCATATTTGGTAACAAGCCAGTGAGATATCAGACTGCTACACATGTAATGTATAGTAGGGTTTATATTTGATGACATAACCTGGAAATTCTGTGGTTGTGTGTACAGTACTGAGGTCTGAGTACTTATGGTGATTGTCGGCAGGGTTTGTATTGTTAATATGTACCTTGGCCTGTGTACAGACTGTGGTAGATGTCATTGTTCTTGGTCCTGTTCTATCTGATGTTACATGCTGCTTTACTGTCTGTTACCCTATCGACTTACATGTTTGTAGGGCCATACACACACATGTCCCATACCACAGACAGGCAGCGGACCACACTGTGTAATGGCCCAGTATATGTAGGGTTAGTATGTGGGTGGCACATATGAGGTTGGTGTTGAACAGATAGTCCATTAAATGTAATAATACGCTAGCATGCCATATGTAGCTGTGGCTGTGTTCACATTGGTCGCGGTGATGCACTTACACACAGATATATCTTACTCTGTGCCGTGGCATGCCTGTACAGCCTGCTATGCCATACAGACTGTTCTGTTTGTCAGTATGCTTGTCATGGTGTCAGTTGTGCCTTGTTATGTAACAGTTACATCCCAGTGAGTCAACTGAGGTCTTTACCCCCTAGACATATATATAACCTGCTGTATATATCTAGATGTATAGATGTAGACATACATATCTATAGCTGTAGGCATTTGCATGTACATATGGTCATATATAGTTCTATATATTTATATATATATATATATATATATATATATATATATATATATATATATATATATATATATATATATATATATATATATATCTACATATATAGATATGTTGTATCTGTTTAGATATTAATATATTTACACACACACATACATCTACATGTTGGAATACATTCTCTGTACTGTTTAAAGACTGGGATGGATGATATGTTTTTGAAAACAGTAGGGTTATGTATATCTGCCATGGCTTAGTGGTAAATCACTTTGTCTATGGTATGCAGGGTCCTGGGTTTGAGGCTGTTTATTTTGCTGCTGGGCAGAACATGGGCCATTGGATACAGAATGATTAAGGCACTTTAAAGCAGTTGTAAGCAGGTTTGCGCGGGTTTGCTCAGAGGTAAGCACTGCTAACTACTGGTTACAGTTTCTTATACTCTGTTAGCTTCTGTATTGCTTAACCTGTGTAGGCATTGCTTACCCCCAGGCTTAAACCCACTTACTGCTGTTTAAAAGTGCTTATTCCCGCTTAACCCCTCACTAATTTCTTTAAAAGAAAAGAAAAAGGGGTTGATAGGAAAGTGGTGAAAAAAAGGAGCAAAAAGAGAGAAAGACAGTAGGAAAAATAGCCAGGGATGTGCAGGAAGGGTGTAGGGAAGTTCCATAGCTAACCATTTCTTCTACAGCAACAGTTGTGCATATACACTGAATTTGGAGGTAGATTTGGACACTCAAACCCCTTGGAGAGGGGTGAGGACAACAATAATAAGTTGTGATGCCAATTAAACCGGATTACTTGTGTCCAGTGGACATGTGTATGAAATGGACAGCTATGTATGGGGCGAGATTTTTTTTGTGGGAACAGATTGCCCTTTTTTTAGGTGAAAGGGGGATGTTGGGGAGGGGTAATATGTATATTTGGGGAGGTAGTTTGGGTAGGTTAACAGACAAGACAAACAAGACGCATACAGGGGTGGTATATGACACATGTGGGGGGGTAAACACCTTGATGGGGAGGAGTGTTGGGATATTGGAAGCCCACAAGCCCCCTAGTGGTAACAGTGGGACTGAGATCCCCACCCATGGGCAGTCACCACTCACAGCCCCAAAGGTGGCTGTGCTGGGGGCTGAGTCGCAGAGCCAGCCTGACACTCTAATCGTGATGTGTGGCCCTCGAGCTGGCATAGAAGGTCACCAACCTGCTGGTCGATCACTCTACACACCATGGCCCTGACCTGACAACTGGTAACAGGTGCCTTTCAGCACCCACTCCTGGGGGGCAGGGCGAGCCCCATCCCATGAGGCGGTTCCACCTGAAGGTGGTGCAGGACCAACAGACAGGGAGGTCTGGGATTGGGCCCCAGACATGCTTTTGCTCAGTGCCATGGCTAGCTGAGGTGGGACAGGTGGGCCTGCTGGCCTTCCCAAGCATGCTATAGTGTTTAGATTTCGTCATCATATATGGGTTAGTAATAGTCAACACATTCCAGGGTTAGGTATAACACCAGATATGGAACAGTTGCATAGCAAACAGAACACATGCATATATGGGACCACAGTGGTAATACAAACAGCATGCAGGTATGTTGATGGCACCATGCTACCAATTTTGGGATAATTCAATATAGCACCTGCATGGGAACCATTAAAATATTTATCAAACAACTGGACATTATCAGAGTCATTACATACCAGTTGGGGTGGGTATGTTGATTATTGTTGGAGATATGGTGGGAGGGCGGGGGAGATGTCAATTAACAACTAGTATATTCCTGAAGTCCACATTACTTTCATAATCAGTGCTGTTATCTGTACCTTACAAGTCTTACTACACTACCCTATAGCCTTAGTTTGGACAGTGATGTGGCTGTCGTCATCATTACACATGCACCGATTCTACCTGCAGTATAGGTTCATAGGTTCATAGATTGATATTAGGCTATTGGCCTTAGGGCCTATACAAGCCTAGCCATAACAATTCCCTGGATATTTCTTCCCACAATATTTACTTCCATGGACCCCTGTCTAGCAGGGCGACTGATGTGATCCCTGGGGTGAATTTCCTATCTCACATCCAATAGTCAAGGTTCCTTTTGAAGAGGGCCAATGAGGCACTCTGCTTGACATGTATGGGCAGTCTGTTCCAGAGTATGGGGAGTCTCTGGGTCAGGAACCTATCCCTCCAGCATGTTTTGTTCATTGTGATGACAAGGTTTAGATCCCTGGAGTCTGTGGCTCTGAGGGATTGGAATTTCTTTAAGTGGAGCATGTCCAACAGCTCAGGGTTTGACATGACCTTGTATGTTAAGCAGAGATCGCCTCTGAGTAGACGATATGCCACAGCGTATAGCTGGAGTTTTTTTCGACAGTCAGCATGGGGCATCTGCTTTAGGCCTGTGATTATTTTAGTGAGGTATTTCTGTGGCCTTTCCAGCTGTTGCAGATGTCTTGTGAGGTACATACCAAATGGGGCATTGTACTCTATAATGGGTATAATGAGAGATGAGTACAGAGGGACAATGACCTTTTTCTGGATGAAAGCCCTTAGTGATGAGGTGTGCCACATAGAAGGATTTCCTGACTGTTGTGGCAATGTGGTTATCGAAGATGAGACCGCTGTCCTCCTGTGTCCCTAAGTGTCTCATCACACTTTGGGTGTTTTATGTACTGCCACCTATGTGGTAATTCATGGGTACATGTATCTTTCCAAAGGGGATAACTATACATTTCTTGGCATTAAGCTTGAACCCATGGTTCTGGCACCAAGCATCTGTTTCTATAAGGTCTTTTTGTAGAATATCCACATCATTTGGGGATTCAGTAATGGCTCCCAGTTTGCAGTCATCTGTGAACTTTGTTAGCCAGAGTCTCTTAGTGTTGGTCTGTACTTCAGAGAAGTAGATGATAAAACAAGAGCGATCTCAGGACCGAACCCTAAGATACTCTACTTGTCACTTGTCTGGAGCTGGATTTGGAGTCGGCTACTTTTACAGTCTGGGTTCTGTCAGTAAGCCAGTTGGCAACCCATCGAGTGATGTAGGGATTTATACCCAGCTTAACAAGTTTATCTATGATTCCAGAGTGGGGGATGGTGTCAAAGGCCTTGGCAAGGTCCATATAGGCTGTGTGGACTGCCTTACCCTCGTCCACAGCTCTGGAGACTGATTCGAAGAAGTTAACCAGGTTCAGGAGGCAATATCGGCCCTTCACAAACCCAAACTGGGGGGGATCCAGTGTTTGAAGGTTGCCAATGTCTTTGTTTATAAGTTCCATGATAATGTGTTCCATGCCCTTGCAGATCAGGCTGATCAGGCTGATGGGACGGTAGTTCCCAGGAACCAAGGTGGATCCTCCCTTGTAGAGTGGGATAACTGCAGCTGTGCGCCACTCAGTGGGCACAAAGCCTGAGGTGACCTGACACACACATATACATGCTTTCCTACACAGTTATATTATGTAGCATAGTGTGGGTGACGGTGACCAGTGATACTTTATTATTGAGAGAAACTGCAACACTCACAATTCCCTACAATACCAGAGTGAATAGTACCAGTACAGGTTATAATGGTCTGTATTTCTCAGCACAGTGTTCGTATCCAACGTACCTGTTGGAGCAATGTTTGGTAGCACTACCTGGCTGTTGCCACACAAAGTTCTAGATTACACATTAGTATTATGCACATACATCTCACTCGATTACTATACACACTCTGGTCACAGCTTGACAACATGGGAGTGTAGATAGGACATACTTGAAATATTAATCTCCTAACAGTTTTGGGGGTTGCTACAGTGACAGGTGTGTTCTCGTGATGCTTGACAATCACTTGTATTCCCTGTTTGCTGGCTAAACATCTGGGATCATCCCACAGACTTACCAGGGGGACAGGCAGCAGATATGGGCACATATACTGGACATTCTGGCCTCATCTGTACAGTTGAAGGGTATGAATCTGTATGCAGCCTAATTCCACTCCCAGGATTCAGACCATGGCTGTGTCTGCTACAATGTAAACACTGTCCATTACAGTTGTGTCTGCTATATAGATATTGCTGTATATCTCTTATCTGCTTTCTGTCTTATTAATCCGCTGGGCTTTTGCATTCTGACCTTGTATTACAACACTCATATATATACTTCCTAGACAGTTACATGTTGTAGGATAGTGTGGGCAACAGTGATTTGTAATACCTCATTATTTAGAACAACTGCATATCATTCTTGTATTTCTGTGTACAGTGTTGCTATCTGGCAGACCTGTGGGAGGATTGTTTATTAGCACTACCTGAATGTTCCCACACATAGTACCAGATTCCACATTTCTATTATGCACATACATCTCACTCTGTTACTGTACACACTCTGACCACAGCTTGACAAGATGGGGTGTAAATGGGACATACGTGGCTTCCTAGTCACCTAAGGTATTGGGTAGTTGCTAGTGTGCCAGCTTTGTTTATATATATATATATATATATATATATATATATATATATATATATATATATATATATATGTCTGGGATCATCCCATTGATTTCCCAGGGGGACAGCTTGATAGGCAACAGATATAGGTTCATAGGTTCATACTAGGCTATCTGCCCTAGGGCATTTATAAGCCTAGCCAGAGTGTGTTTGGCTTTCACCACCCACTTTAAATTAATTTTGCTATGCCCTTTTTTGAGGTTAGTATACTGTGCCTCTGTCTAACAGTGACACAGAAGTGATACCCGGGGTAAACCTACGATCTCCCATCCGCTCATCAAGATTCCTCTTGAAGAGAGTCAATGAGGGACTCTGCCTAACCTGGACTGGGATTTTATTTCAGAGTGAAGGGAGCCTCTGAGTTATGAATCTGTCCCTCCAGCATGTCCTATTTATTTCAGTGCTGAGATGCAAGTCTCTCGAGTGAGTAGCTCGATGGGATTTACATTTTCTGAGGTGCAGTATGTCCATTATTTCCGGGTTGGACATGGCTTTATACGTCAGGCACAGATCGCCTCTGAGCAGGCAGTGTGCCACTGAGTAGAGCTGGAGTTTCTTTAATCGGGCAGCATATGGCATCTGTTTGAGCCCTTTGATCCTCTTGGTGAGGTACTTTTGGGGTCTTTCCAGTTGCTGCAGGTGTCTGGTAAGGTACATCCCAAAAGGGGCATTGTACTCAATTATGGGCCTGATGAGGGATGAGTAAAGAGGCACGATGACCTGCCCTGATCTAGATGTGAAACCCTTCATGATTAGGTGGGCTATATAAAATGTTTTTCTAACCACTTTGGCCACGTGCTTGCCAAATTAGAGATTGCTATCAACTTGGGTCCCCAGGTCCCTAATTACTTCTTCTGTACTTAATGGATTACCACCTATGTGGTAATTTGTGGGCACTTTGTTTTTGCCAAAGGCGATGACTATACACTTTCTGGCGTTTAGCTTGAGGCCATGGCTCTGGCACCAGTTGACTGTTTCTATGAGGCCTTTTTGGAGGATGCTTGTGTCGGCTGGAGAGTCAATTATGGTGCCCAGTTTGCAGTCATCTGCAAACTTGGTCAGCCACAGTCCTTCTGTGTTGGCCTGTACCTCCGAGAAATATATACCGAACAAGAGAGGTCCCAGGACTGAGCCTTGTGGGATGCCACTTTTAACTGGTTTGGAGTCTGACATGGCTCCAGCAATTCTAACCATGTGGGTTCTGTCCTTGAGCCAGTTTGCAACCCATCTACTGACATAGGGGTTTATATTTAATCTGGTGAGCTTATCTATAATGCCCGAGTGGGGTATTGTATCGAAGGCTTTTGCGAGGTCCAGGTAGGCTGTGTGGACCACCTTCCCCTCGTCAATGGCCTTGGTGACTGTTTCAAAGAAATCAACCAGGTTTAAGAGGCAGGATCTGCCCTTAACAAAGCTGAACTGGGTAGGATCCAGTGTCTGTAGGTCCCCAATATCTTTATTTATGAGGTCCATGATGCTCCTTTCCATAGCTTTGCAGACCAAGCTAGTCAGGCTTATGGGGCAATAGTTTCCAGGATCCGTTGAGGCACCACCTTTGTGGAGAGGGACCACTGTTGCTGTACACCACTCTTTGCGTACATATCCTGTAGTAAGGCTGAGATTGAACAGTAGTTTTATGTTTGGGTTTAGCTCTTCTTGGAGTTCATGTAGGACGCAGCCCGGAACACCGTCTGGTCCCATTGATGCTGTGTTTTCTGCTTTGGAGAGGGCGGCTCTTACCTGAGCATCTGAAATGTCAGGGGGGGCAACACTCTGCTGGGATAGATATTTTCCCTTTTGGTGGGGGAGGAGAAGTTTGCACTGAACCTGTCAGCTAGGATGTTGGCAATGTCTGTGGGTTCAGTGTATTTTTTGTCATTTTGGACTAATTCTGAGCATATCTGGGAAATCCCACCCAGGTTTCTAACATAACTAAAGAAAGCCTTGTGATTATCCTTAGTGTCCTGTGCAATTTTTCTCGAAGTTGGCCTTAGACGATTTTATGAGTGCCCGTAGTTTTTGCTAATACTGATCAGAGATGCCTTCCCTTTTGGGATTTTGCTCTATCATGTAGTAGCTTCCTCCTTCTATTGTATAGTTTGTTTATGGCTGGGGTCCACCAGACAGGACGTCTGCCTTTGGAGGATTGGGTCTTGGTTTTATTTGGGATTGCATGATCCATGTATTCCTGAAGGTGTTCATAGAATGCGTTTATAAAGGATTCTGTGGTCTGGGCCATATTTTCCACAGGCCCGGGGGCTTTGAAGGATTCCACCTCGGTTTTGAGGAGTGTGAAATTTGCTTTAGAGAATTTTTTCACTGTGGTTTCCTGGGCAGGGGGTGGGGTCGGGATGTGAATATCCAGTGAGATTAGTTTATGGTCTGATCTTACCAGTGAGGGATACACTTCTGGTCTGGAGCATAGAGTCCCCATGTTGGTGATGATCAGGTCCAGTATGTTTTCCCCTCTTGTGGGAGTGGTAACAAGTTGTTCCATAGCATTTGAGTTTATAAATTCTAGGAACATTTGGGCTAGGGTGTTGGAGCTAGAGTAATGCTCCCAGTCTATGTTTGGGTAGTTGAAGTTGCCCAATATAATGGTGTTTGGAGAGACCTTCATATTTTCCAGTGTTCTCAGGAAGGCCGAGTGGGGTTCCTGGGTTTGGGAGGGTGGTCTGTAGCAGGCTATAAACTGGAAGGCAGTTTTACCCACTGTTAGTTGCACATGGATAGTATCTGATGCTTCATGCTGTGCCACCAACCTGGAGGTGTGGGTATCTTTGACGAATACTGACACTCCCCCTCCTTTTGTGGTTCGGTCCAAGTTTTGGGGCCGAAAAGCATGGTATGAGCAGGTTATACCTGGTAGTGCTGGGGTGCTCTTGGGTGCCTTGAACCAGGTTTCTGTTACTGCACAGATATCGATGTTCTCCATGCTAAGGAGAGTTTCGAGAGCGTGCATCCTGAGGTTTAGACTTCTGGCGTTGAGTAGCATTACTCTTAGTTTCTTATCCCTTGTGATACCTATGGAGGTGGGTTTGTCTTTTGAGCTTTGCCTAAAAAAGGCACTATAGGGGTAACAAGAGCCTTTGCCAATATCCGAAAGCCCAGAGGTGACAGGTGCAAGCTGTCCCTAGTGAAGCATCGTGGCTTGTCGAGCATGTCATCCTAGGCTGACAGGCATTGGATCCCCTTTGAATTACACCAATACTTAAGCCAATTGTTGAAATTGATCATCTTGTCTTCATATTGTGGCATCATTCTTGGTGAGGGTAAGATGCTACTCAAGGTCAGGGTCATACTGGCCTGGGCTACATGCTCAGAGTGCTCCTCTATGTCTCTTTTCATGTAGTCCAGGGAGGTACATCTCAGGTCATTCACACCAGCATGGACAATGACTGAGTCATATTTGTACTTGCCTTGGAGTGACCTGAGTGCTTGTGTTATGTGCCGGATCCTAGCGCCCGACAGGCAACCCACCATGACCTACTCCTTGTTCAGCCTGGTGAGCGAGACATCAGTGTGCCTGACGATAGAGTCACCTATTACAAGTGTATCACGTGTGTTGTTTAGTCTTAAGGGCTGTGACTGTTTGGCACACTGGTTTTGCGAGCTATGTGTTGCATGTGTTTTGTTTTGGGGTAGCGGTTGCTTGGGTGTCTACTTTGGAGGTCTCTGCTGCTTAGGCAGATTTTTATTTAGAGCCTCCGAATATGTTTTTGTGTGTTTATGTGTTTGGTTTGCTGTCGTGGTAGATCTATGTAAGACTGGAATTGTAGTGAGTGTAGTTTCCTTCTCCTGACTGGTTACACCAGTACTGAGTTGAGAGAGCTTAGCCTCCAGTATGGCTGTATGGTTGCATCTCTCACATGTGTTGGAATTTGTTGAGAGGAGGAGAGGGTTGTCTGTATACATGAGGCAGTTGTAACATTGCCTCAAGATTTCTAGATTCTCCAGCTGGACCAGAGAGGAGATTTACAACTGACCTCTGGACATGCTAGAATAGTACTGGGAATTCCTTTATAATTGAAAAAAAGGGCCAATGGGGAACAAAGTACTCAAGGGGAGTTTGTGAGGGTGTAGTGCTTTCAATTTTTTAGTGCTGACTTATATAATTGCTTTAGTGAGCAAGTGTCAGGTAACTTAAATGCAATGTGTTACAGGTAACTTAAATGCAAAAATGATAAACAGTAACTTTCTTTCAAGTGAAACAAGGGAATAAGTACAGTAAGCAATGCAGATATCACTAGGGATCCACAGAAGTGCTGAAAAGCCGCATTTTAGGTGGAATTAGTGTTTCAGGGAAATAACAAGCAAACAAACAACAAGCATACAAACAAAGCTAGATTCAGCAGGCCTGGATCTAGTCTATGCTACAGCAAACAAGGTGTACCAATTTCAGTAAGAAACAGTTCAAATATGCAGGCACTATAAGCCTTTAACCAGAAATTCCCAGCTCAGAAGGGCAGAGTCCAGCCTCTCCTCCCACAAGAGTGCAGACCACAAACCTTCTTAATGTAAAACAACTGGCCTGAAGCCCAAGTGCTTAAACCAGAATTAATACACTTTTAGAATAACAGACACTGAGCCCTCAATCAGCAGTTCCCAACTTAGAAGGATGTAAGCTACCTGTCCTGCCACCACAGTGCAGGCCACAAACCTTCCTAATGTAAAACAACTAGTCTGAAGTGCAAGTGCTTAATCCAAAAGACTTAGAATGATAGCTACACTTTAATCAAGTTACTACCAAGCAGTAATAAATACAATTGAATACTTTAAAGAATGCCTGGATTAGTGCTCAAGTTATACAAACAAAGCTAGATTCAGCAGGCCTGGATCTAGTCTATTCTACAGCAAACAAGGTGTACCAATTTCAGTAAGAAGCAGTTCAAATATGCAGGCACTATAAGCCTTTAACCAGAAATTCCCAGCTCAGAAGGGCAGAGCCCAGCCTCTCCTCCCACAAGAGTGCAGACCACAAACCCTTTTAATGTAAAATAACTGGCCTGAAGCCCAAGTGCTTAAACCAGAATTAATACACTTTTAGAATAACAGACACTGAGCCCTCAAGCAGCAGTTCCCAACTTAGAAGAATGTAAGCTACCTGTCCTGCCACCACAGTGCAGGCCACAAACCTTCCTAATGTAAAACAATTGGTCTGCAGCCCAAGTGCTTAATCCAAAAGGCTTAGAATGATAGCTACACTTTAATCAAGTTACTACCAAGCAGTAATAAATACAATTGAATATGTTAAAGAATGCCTGGGTTAGTGCTCAAGTTATACAAACAAAGCTAGATTCAGCAGGCCTGGATCTAGTCTATGCTACAGCAAACAAGGTGTACCAATTTCAGTAAGAATCAGTTTAAATATGTAGGCACTATAAGCCTTTAACGAGAAATTCCCAGCTCAGAAGGGCAGAGTCCAGCCTCTCCTACCACAAGAGTGCAGACCACGAACCCTTTTAATGTAAAATAACTGGCCTGAAGCCCAAGTGCTTAAACCAGAATTAATACACTTTTAGAATAACAGACACTGAGCCCTCAATCAGCAGTTCCCAACTTAGAAGGATGTAAGCTACCAGTTCTGCCACTACAGTGCAGACCACAAACCTTCTTATTGTAAAACAACTGGTCTGAAGCCCAAGTGCTTAAACTAAAAGGCTTAGAATGAGTTACACCAAGCAGTATTAAATACAACTGAGTACTTTTAAGATGACGCCAAAGCAAAATAAAGTAGGAAGAAACACAAATACAGTAAAAGCAGATACATTTTTTTTTTGAGTGAGCAAATGAGATGGGCCCAGGAGTTACAGGACAGAAACAAGTACAAATGCATGCCTTCAAATCAGAAAGTTGAGACAGATGGAATACTGCCCAAATGGCCAATAACTACAAATTCTGGGCCAGAACCACTCCTTATGTGGTAGACAGGTTACCTAGTGCTTACCACTCCCACTGATAAGCTAGAAGGCTTCCCTCCAACACAGAAAGGCTTGGGGGGCTTAGAAGCTTACAAATAGTCCTGGATACAGCAAATCTGTTTCTGGAACACTAATTCCAGGAAAGGTAGGAAACAGGCTTACAATTTTTTTTTCAGAAAAGTAGCAAAAACAGTAGTAAAAACAATTCACATGCAGTGCAAGCTGGCACACTTGAGTATGTAGCAATATTAGTCCACACACAGTTTGAAAAAATGTAATTAAATTAAAAAGGACTAAAAGCAAGTGCAGAAAGGGTTTATTAGGTAGAATGCGGTAAAGAGATGGGACTGGGGGAGTGTCCTAGATCAAATCTACAGTGGGGCAGGCACTGCAAAAGCCACCAAATTTAAACTACAACCAAGAACAAGGGGGGGGGGTGGAAAAGACAGTTTCAACAGAGATGTGAGGAATCATAGTGAAAATTATAAAACCAGAAAAATATATACTGATCTCTGTATATTTGCAGAACAGTAAGACAACAGATATCTAAGCAACAATTTAGCTCTATAATACAGAATAATACAGAAAAATATACTCAGCTCTATATATTTTCAGATAGTCTTGTAAGGCTGTCTCTCAACACACAGGTTCCACTTTAAATGCAGGCTGCTGCTATTAACAGGTCAAATTAAGGGAACCTTGAGTTAACAACACACAAGCTATAGAAACCAAAATGAGGGAGGGTGGGGAAGACAGTTTCAACAGAGATGTGAGGAATCAGAGTGCAAATTATAAAACCAAAAAATATATACTGATCTCTGTATATTTGCAGAACAGTAAGACAACAGATATCTAAGCAACAATTTAGCTCTATAATACAGAATAATACAGAAAAATATACTCAGCTCTATATATTTGCAGATAGTCTTGTAAGGCTGTCTCTCAACACACAGGTTCCACCTTAAATGCAGGCTGCTGCTATTAACAGGTCAAATTAAGGGAACCTTGAGTTAACAACACACAAGCTATAAAAAACAAAATGGGGGGGGGCAGTTTCAACAGAGATGTGAGGAATCAGAGTGCAAATTATAAAACCAAAAAAATCAGAACAGTAAGACAACAGATATCTACAACACAATATCTATAATTAAGCAGAATAATACAGAAAAATATACTCATCTATATATATATATCAGATCTATTAGTAAGGCTGTCTCTCAACACAACTGTTCATTCAACACATAAATGCTTTTTTTATTAACAGGTCAAATTAAAGGAACCTTGAGTTAAAACTACACACACTATAGAAACCAAAGAATGGGGGGGTGGGGTGGGAAGACACTTTCAACAGAGATGTGAGGAATCAGAAAAAATATATACTGATCTCTGTATATTTGCAGAACAGTAAGACAACAGATATCTAAGCAACAATTTAGCTCTATAATACAGAATAATACAGAAAAATATACTCAGCTCTATATATTTGCAGATATTCTTGTAAGGCTGTCTCTCAACACACAGGTTCCACTTTAAATGCAGGCTGCTGCTATTAACAGGTCAAATTAAGGGAACCTTGAGTTAACAACACACAAGCTATAGAAACCAAAATGAGGGGGGGGTGGGGAAGACAGTTTCAACAGAGATGTGAGGAATCAGAGTGCAAATTATAAAACCAAAAAAATATATACTGATCTCTGTATATTTGCAGAACAGTAAGACAACAGGTATCTAAGCAACAATTTAGCTCTATAATACAGAATAATACAGAAAAATATACTCAGCTCTATATATTTGCAGATAGTCTTGTAAGGCTGTCTCTCAACACACAGGTTCCACTTTAAATGCCACATTAATAGATATGGGCCACATTAATAGACATTCTGGACATATCTTTACAGTTGTGGGGTATGATTCTGAATGCAGACTACTACCACTGAGAGGATTCAAACCGTGGCTGTGTGTGCTAAAAAAACAACAGTTCACATCTCAGTTGCATGTGCTATTTGGTTTTTGTTGTCTGCATTTTCCCTGTTTACTGTCTATGTGCTCTCAGTTGTACTAAATGGCCTCTGGGGATTACACTTGTCATATACAGGCATTCCTACACATTCAATTTATGGTGCACAGTGTGGGTAACAGTGCTTAATACTACAGTACTATTACATGATTGCATATCTACATTACCATATGATACCAGGATATACACATGCAGTCCAACAGTTAGACCTGTTTTGTCAGGCTATTACACTTTTATTGACTTACAAACAATATGAGACTCTCCCTGCCATATTCTCTAGTGTATGCAGTGCTTGCCTAGGACAATACAGGTTTTATACAAGCAATTGATTTACTACTATTTTTATTTTTATTTCCTGTGACAGTAAATGTGTAAGCATTACTGACCTGCCTCGTGTCGCAACCTCACCAGGCAACTGATATGGGCCTCCTGGTTTGTGGCCCACTCCATTGCAGCTGTGGGGGACATAAGAGGAATATTTAGACATACCTATCCATGATATACCTGAGCTGACAATTATTACACACATACTGGGGTGATACACATGACTGGAATATCCCCTGATGCTCTAACCTCTTCGAGCCACTGGTCTAAGAGGTCCCCCATACACCGCTTCAGGTCAGCATAGTGGTGTCTGACCTGCTCACCAGTTTACAGTATGCCAGTGGCACTGATGAGGTCATGGGCAAGACAGTCTTAGGCCTCCACCTTATATTGGGAGCCCTGGTACTGGCCCTGCAGCAGTCTCTGATCATGCTCTTTAACTAGGAGTCCTGCCATGACCTTGGACTCCTGGATGCACCAGCGCTGCGCCAAAAGCGCACACCTTCTCCCCTTACTGCCATAGTGTCTGCAAGGGGAAGCTACAACCAGTTATGAGATGTATTCCCACCTCTTGGGTTTAAGTAGGGCAGATTTTCTGCACTTTTCCATGATTGGCTAGTTTTGAAAAGGCTAGGCTATGGGCAAATCTGCTTACCTAAGGTTGGCATTGTTTAATGGTGTATACCTCTGGGCATAATGAGTTAGCTTGTCTACACATTGCTTACACCTCCTAAGCTGGCCTGTGCAATGCTTAGCATTGCTTACATTAGACTTTGTATTATATTTCCTTTTTGGCATTGATTTCTTATTCATTGCATCTTGTATATCTGCCTGGTATCCATGATTAATGTGTACGTACACTCTATGGGGTCCTTGTATTTTATTGGGGACTTCAACACTATATTACAATTACACCTCACTTCTAGGCTTACTACTGTAATCCATTTCACATATTTATGTTATTTAGTGGGTTATGGAACATATGACTGTATACTGATTCCTTTCACAGGTTCAGTTTGATTTTACTATGGTGAGGACTTGTTTGCTGATACCTCATTCTTTTTGTACTTCTATGATGGCTTGGTGGTTAACTACTGTGACTATAGTGTATAAGGTCCTGGGTTTGCGACCTGCATTGCTGTTTATTTTGTTGCTGGACAGAACAAGGGCTGTTGGATACAGAGTGATTAAGGCACTTTTGAGCATTTGTAAGTGGGTGTGCGTGTGTTTGCTCGACAGTAAGCTCTGTTAACCTGATGTTACATCTGCTTACAGAGAGTTAGCTTTAGAATTGCTTAACCAGTATAGGCATTGCTTACGGCCATGCAAAAGGGTTTGCACTCGCTTACTAGTGCTTAAATATGCTAACTACTGCTTATTGGTGCTTAAACCTGCTTACTAGTGCCTTATTCATTATGACACTGACACCTCACATGTGCATTTACTGCACTACTCCAGTTCATACAAATATGTTATTTAGTGGGTTATGCAACATAAATATTACTCATAATGTGCTTTGCCATGGAAAATGGAATCTGCTGCAGTGGGACTCAACCCAGGAATGCCTGCTCGTAAGGCAAATGCTCTGCCCACTACACTATTGCTATGCTGCTTCATTTGCAAATATCTTCCTTGTTATTTTCTTCAGCCATTTAAGCTGCATTAACCATAGCTAAGCTGTGGGCACACCCGCGCACCTATGGTTAGCTTTAAAGGGATTTGTAAAAAAAATTAAACAGTTTGTTAATTTTATGTGTGCTTTTGTTGCTGTTGAACACATGGGGACTTTTGGTGGAGATATGTGGACACCTGTGAGCGGTCTCACTCATTTCTGACCCCTTTCTGCTGTTCTTCATTGCGGGGGCATGTATATTCTAAGAGCTTTTCTCTCAGACACACCCTGCACTCCTACAGGCTCCATGTAAACCTAGGAGCTCAGGCAGCGTGCCTCATTATTATGCATGGTGCACTGCCATCCTGATCCTAAATATCTGACTCCATGCAGGACTAAGCTAGCCCTGCATGGAGGAATAGTAAATCCGGGGGAATGCCTACATCATAGGTTCATAGATTAGTACTAAGCTATCTGCCCTTGCGAGCCATTTTAAGCTTAGCCAATTATCCCTTGTGAGATTCCAACCCTGCACCTTGTGTTTGTAAGACAAACACCTTAACCATTAGGCAACCCTCCCAACAACTTAACAGTATGGCCTAAAAAACACATAACAGCGTGGCAAAATAAACACTATATAAATAGTATGAATTCCTACACTTTATAAACAGTAACTATAGAAATAAAAACTCAACATCTCATAGTGATACCACAAGATTAACAGATTAAACTATAACATTTATACATTTGATGATACACTTCATCTCTGTGGTATTATACATTTTAGATGTTATGAAATTTGATGTTATAGGTTTTAGATGTTATAGATTTTAGTTGTTATAGTCTTGATGTTTTGATTTTAGATGTTATGGGTTTTAGATGTTTTGAAGGGGACCTATATATATATATATATATATATATATATATATATATATATATATATATATATATATGTGTGTGTGTGTGTGTGTGTGTAGTTCAGGCAGCAGAACTAATTGAATGGAAAATGGCAGCTTTGAATAAAATGGGAGCTACTATTTTCACATCATACAGATAAACGGAAGCATAGCCCTAAACTTTTACAAATGCTGCATGCCAGAAAATAGTAACTTTTTCACTTTATTGAAAGGCATAAATACTTTTGTTCCTTTTCCCCAATAAGTCGTAACAAATGGTTACTGTAAAATATGGGAGGATACAAATATGTCATTATTGTAAGATTAATGCTACTGCATAAAAATCTATGGCCTTGAAATAAGCAATAGACAAGGCAACCATAGCAGACACATGGACACATACATACACTTACACTCATAACACGCACACACAACACACATACACACACACAACACACATACACACACACACAGACACACATCATAGCAAATGGGATTGAATAGCAAATGCTCTTCTGGCAAAGCCCTGTGCTTACTTTAAGAAACTGACTCATGCAAACTTGCTTCAGATCCCATGCAAGACTTCCACAATGGGACTGCACCTGTGAGAAATGGGTCAGTATTATACTGATGAAGTAAGCGTAACTCAGGGAATATTACATTTATGTAAGAACAGCAGCTCACTAGTTTAACTTAAAAAAAAACAGGGCAAGTTACATTGAAGTGTGATCAGTCATGAATTTCAACCATTTTGCTACCATTGTACAAGCAACAGAATATAAAGGATTAGTCCAGATAAAAATCACTTTAGCTAGCAGATCTAGGAGACTCTCTCTCTCTCTCTCTCTCTCTCTCTCTCACTGATAACATCCCTGTGGGAGGAATTAAAGATACCTTTTTGAAGTTTCCAGTAGTGTATTCAGTTAAGCAGGTAGATGGATGAGTGTTCTTGTTCTAATACATTACTTACTTGAATCTTCTGATCATATGGAGGCCCAAAGCTGTGCCTCTCTCTCTCTCCTTCATCTCTGTGGTTTTTAATCTTCTTGTAGTTGTGATGTTATTTGTTGTTTTATCTAAGGCTGGACAAATCTGCATGATGGAAAATTATTCTGAAGGACAGTTAGCTGTCCAGACTTGCTCTGATTTTTTTTATATTTTCTGTAGTATGATTTGTTATAGTTTGTCATTGTTTTAATGTCCTCCTGTGGGTGATTGCTCAGCTGTATGAATAACTTTGCTATAGAGTCCTGGATATGTTGTTTTGTAGTAGGTAAGGGGGTGTCTCTGTATAGCTGTTCATTAGTTAGATACCATGGGGCATCTAGAATAGGTCTGAGGATCTTATTTTGCAGTCTCTGGAAAGTTATGTGGCTGTCAGCAGCATATACCCACAGTGCTGCGTACAACATCTGGACACTGACTATGCTCTTGTAGAGACATATTTTATTTTTAATACTCAGGGCACATCTCCTGTTCATCACTGGATAGAGTCGGTTGCAGTTTTTCCTCACTTTTTCTATATTGGTTTCTATGTTTATTTTCCAGGAGAGCTGTTTATCCATTGTGTGTCTTGCCATGGGATGTCTTTGTTGAAAATAGTAATCTTTTTAAATTGGTATATGTTTTGTTTGCTCATCAATATTATGGTGCTCTTTTCTGAGCTAATCTCTATGTGCCTTGTATAAAAAACACATTTCTAACACATCTACAGCCTCCTGGAGTCTTTTGGAGATTAGCCAAAGGTGTTTAGATTTGTATAATATTGCTGTATTACCTACATACTGTGCCAACATGTTTCCAACCCCAGGATTCATGAAGCTTGCGCCAGGCACAGGTGTAGCGTAGGCGGTATAATGCCAAATATGGCCACCGAGCGATTCCGGTACGATCCAATTCCATGTGCACTACCAGCGTACACCAGATCTGCACAGCTCTCAGCTCAGGTATGCTAATCACCCCATGTGCAGTACTGCAGCATGCAAATGAAGGTACATAGCGATTCATGAAGTGGTGTAGGCGCAGCGTAAGCCTACAGAAATGTAAACCAAAAAAAAAACAGTTTACATTTTGCCAAACAGAACATCGGAGCCATGAAAGCGGACCAGACTCATGTATTACAAAGTTACCATATGCCAATGGCTAAATATACAGCCAATGGAATAAGAAAAGATGCACAACACATAAAAAATAGCATTTAATGTCATGGCCACAAATGCAAAGTACAACCGCAGAGCATGTGTGCGCAAACGGGAACACAAGGAAAATATATACAAATGTCATAAAATTGCAATGTAACACAAATCATGATTTCACCATAATAGTCAATGGCATGCATGCTACACCACAACCAAGCTGCAAGGGTTGCTAAGGGTCTGTGACAGTGTTCGGCATGGTAACTATGAATTAGTAGTCAATGCCATGCAAATGAGGCAAGTAATAGTGAATCGCAAATGTCGTGCTGGCCTAAGGATTTACCATACTGCGCAGCACTACAACACTGAGGAGTGGTCTGGAGGAATACATGACATCAGCAGTGGGGTGTGCCACCATAGCTGTAAGCACATTGGAGCAATGCAAATCCGGGCTGCCCATTGCTAAGCAAAGCCGCAGGATAGGGGTGTGGATGTAGGTATAGCTTTGCTTAGCTGAGAGCACACATGGTGCCTGAAAGCACATGTGTATATGGATGAAAACGTATCCAAAACCCGGTAAGCGGATGCACGCACTGCGCACCACAGCTCAGAAAGGAAGTTTAGGGGAAGACAATAAGGAAATGCCACAGTAGGGTAATTGGAGTACAACTGAGCAATTAACACCTATTAACTCACAGTGGGCCATTGACGGCAGCTAACAAGGCTGCTAGCAGCAACCTGCAGAACAGGATAGGGGAGGTGTCGGATTGCAAAAAAAAGAGAACTGTAACCACAGAGCAAAGCAAACCTGCAGTAGATCGGCTATATAACACATTTCGCAAGACAATCCTGGTTTGGGAAAGTACAAAACAAGAAAGCAGGCTGCTGGATGCATGCCAGACAATGGGAGGGGAATTGTTAAGAAAAGTTAAGGAAAGAGCAAGAGGTAATCCACGGCAGCTAAATGTAATTCAGCACCAAAGGCCCCACAATAGCAGTACCTGTGGTAAAACACATAAGATACCCTGCAGCTCCGATTGTACATACACACCCTATGACATCATCAGTGTTCAAAGCACAATAGTATAAAGTGTGAAGGCACCTCACAAACACTTGTGTATTCCCAAACACTGCACCATCGGTGTAAACAGACGGGGAACTTTTACAATGTACTTGTTAGGAGCTGCCATAGCTGTGATTCATCACCATGTGTTGGAGACTGAAGGTGTTGTGGAGGATGATGCTGGCAACCACCTCAGGCACCAGAGGAAGAGAAGAGGGTTCAGACCAAGGGTAACCTACCATGGGCTACATGATATGGAGATAGTAGAGCGTTACAGGGTGGAGAGGGACATCATACAGCAAATAGTTGAGCTGTGCCGGCCACGCCTAAGATCCAGAAATAACAGTGGGGAACCCATCCCAGTGGACACAAAGGTATGTGTAAGCTTGAGAATACTAGCCACAGGTACCTTTCAAAGGCCAACTGGAGATATCATGGGGATCTCACAGGCATCAGCATCCAGGGTACTACACCAGTTCTTGGATGCCATGTTACCACATGCCAATGAGCATATATACTTCCCCGAACTCAGGAGGAGTTGGCCAGCAATATGCGTCTCTTCCACCAGGTGGCACACTACCCAGACGTACTGGGTGCAATAGACTGCATGCACATACATATGAAGTCACCACCCGGTGAGCATGGTAGGCGCTATATAAACCGCAAGGGGTACCACTCCATCAACTGTCCGGTCATGTGCAATGCCAGGGCATTATCACGGATGTGTGTGCTGGCAGCCCTGGAAGCTACCATGACTCCCACATCTGGCATGCCTCACAGCTGTATCAGGTATTTGTCAGGGGGGACATCCCATATGACCACCTTGTGGGGGATGCTGGCTATGCACTGGAGCCGTGGATGATGACTCCCATCAGAAATGCACACACACCCATGCAAGAATGCCATAATGAGGCACACGCACAAACCAGAATCATCATAGAGCATGTGTTTGGGATGCTGAAATCACGGTTCTGTTGCTTGGACATATCTGGTGGAGCCTTGCAGTACTCTCCAGGCATGTGTGCCCACATCTTTATAGTATGTGCCATGCTACATAATATGATCCTGCGGAAACAGCTGCAGCAGGGACATAATGGTGAAGGCCCTCACAGCCCACCACAATTGCCAAGGCCATCAGAGGCACAGAGGCATTCAGACCACGAACACCCTGTGCCAGCCCCAGTAGGCAGACGGAGGCATGCCCAATATGCCCATGCCTTGGCAAAGAGGGAACGTATAGCACATACACTGACAGTGTAGGCCCCTAAGGACTGACACACTTCTCCACCTGCACACACAGTAAAATGGATGGCACACACACGACCACCTGTAAATTGTAATGTATAGGTGGCCTACTGTGTGAATCCTACATAGGCAGCCCTCAACTATTGCACACACTACAGCTATTGGAACAAGGAAAGTCAACACCTGAACAGTAAACGAAGCTAACAGCATATGTTGATACTGTATGTATAGGTTCCTAAGTACATCGGTAGGTACATGCCCGATTGTCAGAGGCCATTCATCAGCCTAGGCAAAATGTGTCTGCTGTCGCCACCCCATTGATTAACTAACTGTCCCTCTGTGGAGCAGAGCCACTTGTGCGATCCATGTGTGTAACCACTGTTCCCCACCTACTCTGCATGGATTACCTGATGTGCTAATGAGGGCTCGCGACCTCTGTTTATCGCGGCGTCAAGTGACGATGTTAAACATGACTACATGGATATATGTGCAAAACAGGTGACAGCTTGCTGATTGCTGAATTCATCGCGACAAGATGTCCGCCATGTAGGTGAAACCAGCATTATTCACCCTTGTACTAATAGTGCCTGCTCTGAGAGGTAAAAGCGACCACTGCCAGGAGTAGAATATATATATATATATATATAATAGGGATAGAAACGGTGATAGAGAGATGTATGTCGATATATACGGATATACATATACCTGCTAATATATAGATAGGTTAACAACATGTACACAACCATGAAGGTACAAATAAATAGGATACTGCCAACTACCAAATGCTTTACATACTGACACACGTAATCATGAGGCTTAAAGACCACAGTACCAGAACACTAGAACCGCGAGTAATATTATCACAATGTTAAGGGACATTTAGTTATTGCTGCTGGTGCTGTGGTCCAGGTAGGTACTGTGTCTAAGTGTGTTTCTGATTGCTGTAGTGTGTGTAAGTGTGTGTTGAGAGTGCGGTTTGTGTTTCTGTGGGACTGTAATGTGTGTGTGTGTGTGTGTGTGTGTGTGTGTGTGTGTGTGTGTGTGTGTGTGTGTGTGTGTGTGTGTGTGTGTGTTTGCATCGTGTGTCTGTTCATGCTAACTCGGAGGTAGATTATTACAGTAGGTGTGGTCATAGCCGGCCTTAGGCATACGGTTACCACCTGTCCAACTTTGAGAGGGACAGTCCCTCTTTGGGCAGTTGTGTCCTGACAAAAAATATTAAAAAGGGCAAATGTCCTGAGATTGTATATATTATGTAATAGTTGCATTAAATAGTTATCCCTGTATCTAAAATATGTAAATGTTACAAGAAACATAATAAGCAACTAAAGTGCTACTAGAATAAGGTTTTATTTAGGACAAAAGTAAGTTATATCCTTTGAACTGACTGTGGGTATGTGTCGGCGTCTAAACCCCGATGTGTGTCCTGCAAATGTCCCACTATGGCCATTTGAAAAGGTGGCAAACCAAGCCAAAGAGGTTCAGTCACCAACACAACTGCAATGAGTGCAAATATCTGTGACAGAAATACACGAGACAGCTTTCATGTAGCAACATTTCATTACATATCGATGTATTTCTGGAGGGATTGAAGGATCAACATCACCTGCATGCTATATAGGAACCAATTAACAATGGCTTAATGAATAAGCCTGCAATAACCATAGTATTAGTCTACTAAATGATAGGTCTTCAATTAGGGAAAGAGCCCCCACACACATATGGAATATGTATAAATGCAGTCCCCACAAACCTTTATCTGCTATGTACACCCACCTACATCTCCCCCACACCCAAAACAATTGCAATACAGACTGTAATAACATCACAAACATCCACTCACTTATCTGCAGAAGTGTTAACATACCTTGTGAGAGACACACTTGTAATGGCGCCATGTGAAATCGTTGCTGTTGTACAATGGAACAGATGCCGATGTTACAGGTTTTGTTTGCAATAGTCTCGTATCAGATGGTTGAGATAACAGCTACACTCACATGTAGAACTACATACTCTAGCCATCACACACAATCCACGGGGGACATGAATTCAAAATATCTGTGTCGCTCCATATAGCAGTTGCAATTCATCACAATAAAACACATCCAGGCCGTCTTCCTCGATGGTAGGGCAAACGGACAACGCCCAAGTGGAGTATTCAATTATACCCCACTGTTGCCGTGTAATTGGCTAATGGAGTAGCTGGACAGCTGATGGGCATGTAATAATTTACTCCGGAACACCAATTGGTGGCAGGATACCACATGTTACAGGTATCTACGTATAAAATGATGACTTGCCATACATTCAAACCGTATGCTCATACCACAGAACCATTTAAACAGGAAAGGAGTAACACAGATATTTTCGTAAACTCGGACCACTAAGAAGGTATGTAGAACACTCAGTATGTTAGTGTATATAGTGCCAGTTCTGTATTAATGAAAGTGTATGCAATGCATACACTGTGAAAAGGTATTATGTAGTGATGTCTTGTTGAGCATAGTAACGCTTGTAGAAATTGTGTGTACTGCTGTGGGCCACAAGGTAAACATCTCATACACCACAAGAGATGCTACATAAGGGCTTTAAACATAACAATTCCACTCCAGCCGCTGTCAGTGGTAGGGTTTGTCCAACAAGTACGTGCCATAACAGGGGATAGTATATGTTGATATACTGTAACAGTAGGCATATGTATGGGTGTATAATGAGAATAACATGCCTAAAGTGGTCCTGCTGTGCAATTATGCTTTGTATTATGGGATATTGTTTCAAAAATGTGAAATGTACAGTATTGTAGGTAGATATGTCAAATATTTTACATAGCATTACTGTTATATTATGCAAACATAAGGTATGTCTATTGGCATGTACAATACACAATAACAGGATACCTATGGCTTATAGTCACCAGACAGTGTAACAGCATGATATCTAATTGAAATGGAAGAGCTACTCAATTATCCATGCACAAAGGACATGTAATAGCTTCATAGGTTCATAGTTAGGGACTATGCTGTCTGGCCAAGTCCATTTGTAAGCCCAACTACAGTGTTTTCACTGGCAGCGCCTCCCTAGGTTAGTGTCATGTGCCTGTGAACAGCAGAGCCATTTGTTTCCTGCACCTGTGTATAGTACAGCCACTGCAGTGATCCCTAGCATACATGTCCGTCTCCCATCCACCCATCGAGGTATCTCATGAAGAGTGCTAGTGAGGGTCCCTGCCTGATGTACATAGGAATCATGTTCCAAAGCATGGTGAGTGTCCAGTTCAGGAATGTATCCCTCCAGCACATCCTACTCATCATTGCATTTTGGTACATATCCCAGAGCATGTTGCTCTCAGTGGCTTTTGCTTATGTTGCTTATGTGGAGCATATACATCAATATCGTTGTGGACATGAGCCTTGTATGTTCAGCAGAGGTCACCTCTGAGTATGCAGTATGCAAATTAATACAGTTGGGGTTTCTGTAGTTGTGCTGCATACGTCATCCTTTGGAGGTCAGTAATCCTGTTGGTGTGTTAATGTTGTGGTATTTAAAGCTGTTGCTGTTCTGTAAGGTGCACCCCAAATGGGGTGCTGTACCCTTGAACGTGTTTCATAAGTCAGGAGTATAGCGGTACAATGGCTGCCTTTGCTCTGGCTACAAACCCATTACAGATTAGGGTGGCCACATAGAAGGATATCCACGCCATCTTGGCAATATGGTTATCAAAGGAGTGGGTGCTATCTACATGTGTACTAAGATCCCTTATAATGTCTTATGTATGTAGGGGACTACCACCTATGTGATAGTCAGTGGGTGATTGGTGTAATCCAAAGGGGATGTTTATACACCTTGTGGCATGCAGCTTGAGGCCATGTTATCGACACCAGGTATCTGTCACAGTGACACCCTTATGGAGGGTGTCTGTATCAGCTGGTGAATCAGTCATGGCTCCTAGTTTGCAGTCGTCTGGAATCCTATTCAGGGAAAGTCCTTCTGTGCTAGCCTGTACCTCAGGGAAGCATATACCGAACATGAGGGGCCCTAGGACCAAGGACTGGGATACGCCAATTGTAACTGATGTACAGTAGGAACTACGGTATGCTACCCTCACTGTGTGTGTCCTGTCCGTGAGCCACTTTGCATAACATCTCGAGACGTAGGGGTCGATGTGCAGGTGGATGTGTATATTGACAATACCAGAATGGGAAACAGTGTTGAAAGCCAATGAGAGGACAAAGTAGGTTGTGTGGACCTCCTTACCGTCATCTACTACCTTGGTAACTGTCTCAAAGGACTCCACCAGGTGTAGGAGCCATGGTCTGGCCCTGACAAATCCAACCTGGGTGGTATCAAAGGTTTGGAGGCCACCAATGTCTCTGTGAATGACTTCCATGATGATGTGCTCCATAGTCTTGCAGAACAGTCTAGTCAGGCGTATAGGGCAATAGTTCTTCTGGTCCATTGTGGCTCCACCTTTGTGGAGTGTGATAACTGTTAGTAAAAATAGACTTCATAAGAAAAAAAGGTGTGATAACTGTTGCTGTGTGCCATTCAGGGGCCACAATGCCTGATACAAGGCTATTAGTGAATTTGGTGCCCAAGTGGGGGAGCCATGTCATTCTGAGGTTTGTGTAAATCGCAACCTGGGATGTTGGACAGTCACATGGAGTCTGTGTTCCAGGCTTTAGAGAGTGCAGGTTTGAACAGCGTAGTTGTGACCACAGGGACTCTGCATTGTTCTTGTATAGATTTGGGCCCTTTAAGGTGTGAGAGGGGTGTAAAGTTAGCATTGAACCTATCTGCCAGGATGTTGCCAATATCAGTCGGTTCTGTAATGTTCCTGCCTAACCGTTGTATGTCAGAGCAGATGTGGGTATTGCCATTGAGAGTAGTGACATACTCCATAATGCTTTGTGGTAGTCCTTAGAATGTGTCACAGTAATGTTTACGTAGCTAGCTTTGGAGGATGTGATAAGGGATCTCAGATTCCTACTGAGGCTGACCAGGGAGCTACCCCACCCATGGGATTCTACTCTACTTTGCAATAGTCTCCTCCTTCTGTTGTACATTATGTCCATGGCAGTGGACCCCCAGAGTGGCATCTGTTATCTGGTGGGTACCATCATGGCTCTGTTTGGGATAGCATGATCCATGCAGTCGTGTAAGTGCTAATGAAGTGCAGTTGTGTATGTTTCAGCATTTGTAACTATATTGTCCATCTGCACGGGTGTCATGACGTTTACTACTGCTGTCATAAGAAGCCTGAAGTTGGCTTTGTAGAAATATTATACTGTGTTTTCCATGAAGGGTGTGGTGCCGGGATGTGGATAACAAGGGTGATTAGCATACGTTCGGAACTGACCAACGAAGGGATAACCCCAGGTGTGGAACACCAGTCACACATGTTGGTAATGTCCAGGTCTAGGATATTGTTGGCCTTGGTGGTGGTGTGTATAGGTTGATCCAGCCAATTGGAGGTTATGAATCCCAGAAAGTGTTGGCCTAATGTGTCGGTACATGAGTAGGTATCCCATTTAAGTGTGGGGTAGTGTCAGTCTCACATCAGTAGTTCATGTTTGAATCCTACTTTCCAGTACACCAAGAAATGAGGGCTGTTAACCATGGGGTATGGTGTGGAATCCATAGCAAGCTACAATTTGTATAGCAGTTCTGGCCACAGTTAGTTGCACTTGGATTACCTCTGATGCATTGTGCTAAGCAACCAGCCTGGAGGTGTGTACATCCTTGTGAAATATGGACACACCTACAACGTGGGTGTTCCGGTCCTGGTTACATGACTGAAAGGTGTTGTCTGCGTAATAGCCTGTCAGTGCAGGGGTGCTCTCCAGAGCCTAGAAGCAGGTCCCAGTCACTGCAGAGATATCGAAGTGGTCCATTATAAGGAGTGCCTCGGCTGAGTGCGTTTGAGATGAAGATGTCAAGCATTGAGTAACATTACCCTCAGGTTTTGCTTGCCTGTTCCTGTTCTGGTGGTGAATATGTTATTTGAAATGTGTCTAAAACAGGCAGTATAGGAGCAGCAAGAGCCTTAGATGTTATCCAGAATCCCAGGGCTGACAGGTGCAGGTCATCTGTGCCAAAGCATCGTGTTTTGTCGACCATGTCATTCAAAGCAGACAGATATTGGATACCCTTGGAATGACACCAGAAGCATAGGCATCTATTGAAGTGAATAATTCAGTCGTTGTACTGTGGTATCAGTCTGGACAAATGCAGAATGCTTCTCAGGGCTTGGGCGATACCTGCCTGGGCTACAACATTGAAGAGCTATTGCATGTCCCTGTACATGTAGTCCAGGAAGTTACATCTCAGGGCATTCACACTAACATGGAGAATGACAGTCATATTGTACCTGTTGAGGAATGACCTTTGTGCATAGGTTATGTTGTGGATCCTGTTACCCGACAGCCAGATGATAGTGACTATCGCCTTGTGTAGCCTGCTGAGTGGGACATCAGTGTGACCGCCTACAGAGTCACCTATGACTAGTGTGTTGGGTAAGTTATAACATCCTATTGGCTGTAGTTGATGGGCACACATGAGTCTGTGGGCTATAAGTAATTGGTGTTGTGTTTGGTGATCGGGGCTGCCTCTGTTGCCTACACAGAGTAGTATGGAGAGGCTCCACAAATGTTGTAGTCTTATTATGTGTGGCCTGTGGTGGTGGAGATCTAGTGAGACTATGTGATGAGTGGGGTGTGGTGCAAATGTTTAACATCCCCACATGATTGTCAGGTTCAGTCTGGGTTGGAGAGAGCATTACCTCCAGCATGGCTACATATCTGCATCTCCCACAGGCTGTAGTGTCATATGTTAGGAGGTGAGCGTTGACTGTGTACATGAGACAATTGCTATATTGCCTCATGTTGCCCATATTCATCATATATATAGGCAATAACACTGGTAATTGACACTTGGACATGCCTGTATATTCAACCATTTCTCACAAGATATGTGAGGTATGTCTGTACAACAGCTGTTGTACTGCAAGCAAGCTGGAAATGTAAGGACAAACAGTGTTTACCTGTAGGAAATGAGTAGGACTGAGTGCTATAGTAATTAGTAGCTCATGAAGTGCTTACATGTTCTGAACAAGTGCTGAGCATGAATAAGCAATACAGATAGGGTGTTGGATAACATAAACTCACTGCCCCCCAACAGGTACACAATCACATATCCATGAACATTACAGAGCCCCTGTAACCATAACTATGATAGTACAAGGTGCACTCAGGCTGCATGTGACCTATCCACATCCCTGGTCGTATAATACACATATGGCAAAACAGTTTGCTCTACACATACACTTCCATGTAAAACATAGGTTCATGTCAGTCAGTGAAAACACTGAATGGAGCACACCAACAGTTATCACAACCCACAAAGTGGAGACGCCACTCATAATGGGAGGCACTGCACTATTATCCTGCTGAGTATGGTCTGAAAGTCCATGAACCTTAATCAACGTAGATGTTGTTAGCAGTACAGATGTAGATGACAGTACAGATGAATTCACACTGCATAGCATACCTGTGACTGGTCATAGGACATCATCACCCATACTGTATTCCACCTACACTCACTATACTAGATGTACCTTTGTATGTCACAGGAGTGTTCTACCAGTGGCCTGTTGACAGAAGCAACACTTTAGTAAAACAGGGTTAATGTTTTGTACTCCCCCCTTATTGTAGCCCATACCACACAGACAAATGGGAGGCATCTGCGTATGTAAGTATGTGAATGGCCATGACCTAGGAGCTATAGCTGACTCAGTGTTGTGGACAACATGCAGAATGGGCTTTGTGGGTGAGGTGCATGACATATGTGCACAATCTGACAGCTGCTTATTGCATTGTCACCACTAGGTTAATAACCCTGTACCCATTAACTACCACCTAGGCAGCGGTCAACATTATGGACACTGTGTGTAAGGGATGGTGCAGTGCAGTTTACCTCCCTGAGCTAGTGACATCACCAGGCTTATTAGGTAGTCATAAGAGGCAACCCAAGTCATGACAGGGTGCCATCCATGAGCATGGAGATCATTGGACAGCCATGCTAAGCACTCAAGTGACCAATATTGGATCGCATATCACCTTTAAGGGGTATTGGCCATGCTTGGATGGGCAACACCAGCCTTCACAATCTTCATCTCTACTATGCAGCATGCTGCCTACCCTGCATAAAGACATGTGCAACACTGTGATGTTGGACATGCTACACGTACATATCCTGATCTGAAAGACAGACGTCATGGATGGCCACCTTCCTAGTACAAGGATCGCCACATGCTGGACAGATCCCTGTGCCATACATGTTACATACTCCTGCTCTACCATGCAACCCTGAGCAGCAAAGCTGCACATGTCATCTCTGTCATACATGGTGCAATGACCGCATGGTAGATGTATCATTAACTGTCTGGATCAGTAATGTGGCACTGATTCACCTGTCGGCGGGAACATGGCTGTCGGATACAGCTAGAAAACCTTACATCCTATGCCCATACATGGCCCAGGGCATACACACTACTACATGACCTTGGCTGTACATGCTATAGTTGATAACCATCCCTGCAAATACAATCCGGCTAGCCATTGTCCCATGTGTATCACATGTGCAACACAGGTGATATGTGGCAGGATGTTGAACTGCTGTACAGTGCCATGTAGATGTATATGGCAAAACATATGCATGTAAAGGTTTCCATGCACATGTCTGCATTGTCACTGCTCATGTCCGTTAAGGCAGTGTATGTGATGATATGTGACATATACACAGCATCAAGGTCAACAGCATTAATGTGGACACATCCAGGCATGTGCTGATAGGTAAGAACATCAGTACAGGCAAACAGACATGCCCACATCAAGACAGCATTCACATGGAGTATGAGCAATGTAATGAGGTGATACACATATATGGTGATAACATCCAATCCCCATCGGGTGTTACATGTGTGTGACACAAACATGTCAGTCGTGTCAGTGTCATGATGATTTGCAAAGACAACTGTTCATATGTACTAAATGTAATACACATGTATGTGCAGCTGTATCTCTGTGCATCTCTGACATGCTGTGACCTGTCTCCATCATTATGTCTTCCAGATAATGCAGCGGTCATGACTGCCAGCATATAGCTGCTTGGAGGATGATGCCCTCATACCATACCTCCAGGATAACTATGAGGTATTGTTCAGCCATGTGCCACATCATGCCCAGCAGTGTGATGACCTGTGGTAGAAACTTTGCAGGAGGGTTAATGATGTGGGTGGCCATAACCACACCTACCAGCAGGTGTGCAGACACTGCACGGACCTCATCCAACATGCAAAACAGCATGCAAATGCAATCGCCAGGGAACAAGGTAGAACAGGTGGTGGGCCACCAACCCAGCCCCCACTCACACCTACCGTGGAGCTACTGGCCAGCCTGAGGACCCCATCATAACAGCATCTACAAACTCTAGCTGCCATTGTGGAGGTGGGTGTCTCCCAACCACCAACCCTGGAGTTGCCTGGTAAGTCACTACTGCACATATAACTATTATATCCCATTTAGTTGCATGTGTCACTGTACAATATGTAATGTAACATCATATGCAAGGTATGTTTACACACATGCTGCATACTATAGTATGCTACCCTGTGTATGCACACATGTGCATACTCCATAGTATATGCTATTGTACTGGCGAATGTGTTAATATGCACAGTGCACCCTGTAGCTGTCATACAGTCATGGATAATGATCAAACTGCTGTGTCACCCCGATACAGGTACCTCTGGCGTGCCACAGAGACAGCAGGCCATTGCAGGTGAGACAGTTATCAGTATCAGGCATGTGAATGCACAGATCTATTCACCATGTGGCCAGTTAACACATTTACACATAATGTATGGTCCAGTCACGATATACAGGTTGCATCTTTCATCAATCACACTGGCTACCCATGTGCAATATATACAAACTAAATGAAACACTGACATGAAACCACAGTAACTGTCATTGCTAGATCTGTGGATAGCTGTGCGTACAATGGTGGAGGTGTTGTTCAATGTAGGAAAATGTAGTATACATCAGAACAATATGTGGGGTACACAAACAGTACTACACAGTGAGCTGGGATATGGGCAGCCCACAGGATTCACTATTATGGAATATGCCCCTGCAATGAGTGCAGACATTGTGATGTGCCATCTGACATGTCCCAGACATGTAGTGGTCTGGCTGCAACATTGTCTCACTATCCCATAAAACATATCCCACATACCAAATATACAACCCTTTGTCTGCATAACCCTGTGGACAGTGGAGTATCTGACATCTATGGGTGTATGTCATATGGGACAACACAGACATGTGAGATAGACGGCCATCACAAACATTTGGCCATGGAGGATGGCCAGAGACATGTAGCAACACACAGTAGATGTGATGTGTATGTGTGTACATCCTGTTGCACATTGCCTACACATGGTCCAACTATAGCTTTTGTTGAATGGTTATATAGTAGATGTGGAACACTGGCCATCCTAACAGCCTGTGCACAGCTTGTGGAGGTGTCACTTAATTCGACCACATAAGATGTGTTGAACATCATGACTGTGTCACAGCATGACAGTAGTCACCTGTACAGCTTCCACATACATACACAGACACCACATCAGGCCACAGATACCGTACATTTCCCTTGCTGCTGTTGGACATCACTGTCAGCATTGCACCTCATGTGTGTGGTACATAAATGTCATGTGGGACATGGTGTATTGACAAGTCTGCGATGTGTGGACACAGTTGCCAGGCAGCTAAGAAATGTTAGCAGTTGTGCAGGGGTGTCATCCGTATGTCTTCCAGTGACCTGTCACACATGACACAGCATGGTTTAGTGTGTATACACCTCAGCGACATTGGTCACAATCCACAGTAGTTATGTATTGTGTATGCACGCAGTCATGGCTATGCACTGTGTGTGTATTCCACACTGTATAGCAATAGAGACACCTCATGATTCCATGCAATGGCACTGTGTCTGTACTTCACACTGTATAGCAATATAGATGCCTCATACTACCCTTCAATGGTCATGCACATCTGCTAAAAGTGCATTCTATCTGTAGGGCATACAGACAACACTGCAATGTGACACCATTACACCACTGTACATGTGTCAGGACACCATTGTGTCAAACATGTATGCATGTCAATGCACACGTCAGCAGTTTACATGTCATACTACATGTTAATGTCAAGAACATATGCCTCACATCAGCCATGTGTACTGTTAACCTGTGCTGGTCCACATGGTATATCACAGGGATGCATGCTTACTACCATGATTGTATGAAATGCATGGCTTCTGCTATAACACATGCTTGCTGTTGTGTGCAACCCAGGGATGTATGCTAACTACCACTATTAATGTCTGAGCTGCATGCCGTCTGCTGTATCACATGCATGCTGCATGCCTTCTGTCAAATCACATGCATGGTCTGTGTGTGTCTGTGTGTGTCTGTGTGTGTGTCTGTGTGTGTCTGTGTCTGTGTGTGTGTGTGTGTGTGTGTGTCTCTATTGTAATGTAGAGTATTTGTTTGCCTTCACAGGTGATGTAGGTGCATTACCCTCCTGCTGTCCATCTGATGTTAGTGTCCCCACAGACTCTAGCAGTGATGAACATATGCTTGAGGTACAGGCAGGGTTGTCAGGGGCTGAATCTGTGCCATTGGTTGCCATCCCACCTATATCCCCCTCTTTCCCGCACACAGTTCTCATGTCAACACATACCCCATCACCAGTGACCATAGAGGAAGGACAGTTAGTGTGTGTTAGCGTGGAACAGGAATGTGTGGTGGCTACAGAAGGTGTGTCTTCACACCATGGTGTCAGTGAAATGACTGCATATGTGCCACACAGGCATGTGGCCAGTGCTGCTCGTAGGAGGACCTCTGGCCGACATGCACCTGCAGGACAGAGCGCAGCAGCTGGTGTCACCAGATGCATGTTTCAGACTGTAATGGTGGCACAGGCACATGCTGAATGTCAGAACAGAGAAGGGCAGAGGCTTCAGATGGCTGCTATCCATTCTTTAAACGACAACATCCAGGCATTGGCAAATGCTCAACAACAGATTGCTGACATTTTGGACAGGCGATTGGGTGACATGGTTGGAATCCTTGACCATGGCATGGCAATCTGCGAGTGTGAGCTGTCTGTGCTGGAACATCTGGTAGGAGTGAGGTGTAGGCCACGTGGACGTAGACTAGCTACACCACCTTGTGCAGGTGTATGTGAATGAGCTACCTCACCTGCCCGCTCCCATAGTGCCGGTAGCAGCAGCAGTGCAGCTGATGCTGTGCTGTCCACACCAGGACACAGCAGGCCACGTGGACGTGGCCCTGGATGGTCCCAGCAGGGACACGGTTCCAGTGGACATGTGTCATCGGACAGTACCCAATCTGTACCTCTGCCTGGTAGTGCCCCTGCAACCCCTGGCAGGCACAGGTCATGTGGCCGTGGCCAGACACAGTGAGCTGTAAATCCTGGTCTGTACAATCTGGAGCTGTCAATAATACCCCTGTGTAGGCCGGACACATGGCAGAACTGTGTGCACACATACATGCACACACCAGAAACATCTGTAGGGCACCACAACACCCACATGCATAACAACCACACATGTCCAATTAGATCACAGGCCCTAACCCACACACATGATGTCATCCACTGGTGCAGCCTAGGCCCCTGGCAAACATTATCACCCTATGCATATGATGATGCCTGTGCCGCATCCCTGTCATCCACACCATTGGTGCAGGGACATGCTCATATGGTCTGATGCACAGGGTGAACAGAATAGTGAGATAAGTGTATATTACAATTGTTGTGTACTGTTGATGCACAGCAGACATACCATGTAGTACAGGTTTAGAATGCATTGTTTTATGTTCACAGTATGTGTCTTGGTAACAACATTAACAGCATGTTGGTAATGATGCCCTGCTTCCATCCTTAAGGTCTAATTGCATGTGCCATTAAGTACCAATGTTTGCAGTTTCCCATGTGTAAATGTGGAGTACTCACAGGCATGTATGGCAATACCAGCACGCTATACGTAGCCTCAACCTCACTGTTAGAAAGGCTGACATTCCAAAGATGTCTACACATCTACTGATCCAGGAGCATGTGAGCTGTGTACTAGGCTACAGTGGCTAGAGACGTGACATCCATACCGGGTGACATCACAGGTACAGCTACATGGTGCAGGGGGTTTACACAGCGGTCTAGCTGATGTCAAGGGTAGAGGCCAGTTGATAGCATGAGGCTTCACTGTGTAGCAGTAATACACTTTCACATTACAGGATGAGAACACACACAGACATACACAGACACACACAGTAACATGCCCACACTCACAGGGTCAGTGACACTATAACACACACTTGATAGTGTTGAGATGAGGACCCCTGTCTATGTGGTAATCACCATTACAGTACTGTGCACCCACATGATGCGACACAGAGAATGAACATGTACAGGTAGTCAGTAATGCCCAAGACCAACGGCATCAACAGGGTAGTAGATTGCATCACCTTGAGGGGTTAGGGGCCCTATCTGTTCTCAGTGGTAGCATACATCCTCACTCCATGCACCAGACAGCCATACATACATGCACACACACACTAAAGTCCACAAATGTCATGCACATACTGATAGCTAACGTGTGTGATTCACACACCAACCCTGCCTATGTCTTGCTTTCTACACTGCAGTATGTACAGATCTTTACAACACTGTACAGGGGTGTGTAACAATTGGGATGTATTCCCCACCATACGTGGCATATATGGTCACACAAGCAAACACACATGGCAGTACTGTGAATCAAACACCTGCTATCTTATGATACGTCTGACAGACATGCAGCAGTATTGCCTGCATTACAATGTGTACCGACACTACCTTTGGCAATTGTGCTGCTATATGCACATGGGTGGACTTAAGTGTTACAGGTGTCAAGTGATTTACAGTCAGTGACACCCTGTCCGCTGTGTAGGTTGTATATCTTCATCTTCAATTAACAGAAACATAGCTTACTGTTTGCACATGTTATGGTAGGATGGCTTGTGACACACCTGTGAGCTGTCTTCAGCAAACATCCATCTGCAAATGTGGCCTACCACTTTATGTACACACATCCATCCATACCTGATGTACATCTTACTGTACTGTCAGTATTTCACCATATACAGGTGTCAGTGATGGGGCTGCATTGCAACTGCATGTTGTAGTAAGACACAGATGAACTGCAAACATTAGCTACTGCACATGCATGGTACCTGAATGCACACCACTACATGTACATGCGTGTAGCTCCTACATTCCTATCATGTATTCATGTTTGTATCCATTGCAATTGGTGGACATGTGTGATCACATACATGACACATGGACTGTTGTATGATATGATATTTGTCATGGGTAACCAGTACAGAGGGAATGTTAACTCAGTCAAAATTGCTACCTTATGTACTGTTAGCATTCAACAGCCATGGACCTACCTTCCATGTGCATGCATGTAATTGCTGTAGCCACATGTCTGCACAAAGGACAGCAAAAGCTATGCTATGTACATATGTGTTGTGTGTGTGTGTGTGGGGGGGCATGTACATATCCATGGCAGTTACATGTATGTCATATCCAAACATGATTGTGTTTTCTGGTGTACAGCAACAGTTATCTGTTACAGCTGTATAAGACCCAGGGCCCCTGTTATGTGTACTGCCGACCTGGTTATGAACTGTGGTATCATTGCATTGCATAACACATGATGGAACCCTGTCAGTACATGGGTAGTCTGCACAGTTGCTGTAGAGCTAGGTACAGTCCACTGGTCATGAGTAACATGGTGTTGTACTAATGTATGGATGTGTGTTGCTGGTCCAAGGACATGGTGATGTCTGAGGGCTATATACTAGAATGCGGCATTTACCACTGTGATCTGCACCTGACACATCTGTGATGGCTTTTGAGAGTGTACTGGACAGTACATGTGAGTGGCCTTCATGTACGTGAGGACACTAACACCTGGAGCAGTCCGTAACGGTCTTATGGCCCACATGTCTGTATATGAGGTATACGGTGGTAGTGCTATTGTGCACAACTGAGCCTTATGCCAGGTGTTTCTCGCTGCACAGATGTCAGTATTCCCCATTGTTGGATCTAGATTGGCAGCTATGATTATGAACGCTACACATCTAGCACTGTTTAGCATACACATACAATGCAGTTGTCTTGTAGGTGTCAGGGTGTTTACCTGGTCTCAGGTTCTTCGTCTGTGTATGGTACTATATGTGCAAAGTAGCCACTTCTGCCAGGACATTACCACGGGTGGTATTAGTGTGCCAGTTTTAGATTGGTACAGCTAAGTTGATGGACAGCAGCAGATGTTGTGTAGAAGACCAGTGTCAAATATATGCAGTGCAGCGTTCATGCTAACAATGATGACTATCGACACACTGTGCCCTTTCGTGTTTAGAATCTGTGTGCATACAAGACAGCCCTTTGCTACTAGGTGTGTGAGCATGCCCAGTACACAGTTGTGTAGATGGACACATAGAGCATTCCAAACAGACGTGTGCTACTAAGTGTGTGAGCATGCCCAGTGACACCTTGTGTCGGTTATGTGCCTCTGTGTATGGGCATGACCATTGTAATCCTGTATAGTGATAGTGGTCATCCAGGCAACAGATGGCCATACCCCACTTCAGGATGGATTCCTACATTGAACACACTGGTTCACAGGTATGTACACACGTAACTGCCAGCATCCATGTCGATGTCTGCATTCCTAGAAGGTCATATTGACTGTCTTGAAATGTGTACTGTCTGTGGCGTGTCTCGTATCTATGTAGTGTTGTAATAGTGCTCCATAGATAGGCAGTTGTCCTGCTCACACCACTGCCATGTGTTTGTCTCTGTCTGTGTTGGGACAGTGATATGCTTTTAGACTGCTCACACTCCATACAATCCCTATCAGCGTTTGTTCCATTGTTGATGATGTCACCCACCTAGAAGTATGTCTCTGGGAGTGCTGTAATTCAATAATCTTGGTAGCACATTCTGTAACTGCATAATGCTGTAGTGTAATAAAGTAGGTAGGTATATGTTCTAATCCCAGCCCTGACAAGTGTGTGTGTGTGTGTGTGTGTGTGTGTGTGTGTGTGTGTGTGTGTGTGTGTGTGTGTTTCCAGCTCCCTGGGGACAGAGTAATGCTTTTAGACTGCTCACTCTCCATACAATCCCTATCGGCGTCTTTACCTTTGCTGATGATGTCACCCACCTAGAAGTATGCCTCTGGGAGTGCTGTGCTCAAGTAATCTCGGTAGCATGTTCTGTAACTGTGTAATGCTGTAGTGTGATAAGGTAGTTAGGTCTATGTTCTAATCCCAGCCCTGACAAGTGTGTGTGTGTTTCCAGCTACCTGGGGACAGAGTAATGCTTTTAGACTGCTCACTCTCCATACAATCCCTATCGGCGTCTTTACCTTTGCTGATGATGTCACCCACCTAGAAGTATGCCTCTGAGAGTGCTGTGATTAAGTAATTTCGGTAGTGCATTCTGTAACTGCGTAATGCTGTAGTGTGATAAGGTAGTTAGGTCTATATTCTAATCCCAGCCCTGACAAGTGTGCGTGTGTGTTTCCAGCTGCTTGGGGACAGAGTAATGCTTTTAGACTGCTCACTCTCCATACAATCTCTATCGGCATTTTTGCCTTTGCTGATGATGTCAACCACCTGAAGTATGCCTCAGGGAGTGCTGTGATCCAGTAATCTTTGTAGCATGTTCTGTAACTATGTAATACTGTAGTGTAATAGAATAGACAGGTAGGTGTTCGATTCCAAGGCATGACAGGTGTGTGTGTTTGGCAGTCATATCCTATGTGTTGGTATCTGTGGGTGGCTAGCTCCAGGATGTGTTGAGTGTGTTTTGTTGCTTTCCTATATAGTATCCACAAATGTCATAATCGCCCAAGAGACTGGGTTGTCAACACATACACAAACAGTTGCCAATAGGTCTGGTGAGTAAATGTCAGCAGCCCTACTCTTACCCTTACTACAGTCTGACCCATGTGATGCAACAAAACACACTTGCCTTGATAGTAACACCACTACATAATGCAGGTGGCACATGTGGTTTCCTTTTCATTCTTGTCTAATGCTTTGGTGTCATGTGGTCCGCTGTTGTGATATAAATTCAATATCTACGTATGTGTGTGTGTGTATATATATATATATATATATATATATATATATATATATATATATATATATATATATATATATATGTGTATGTGAACATTAGCACTATTGAATGTCTGTGCTAGATGATCTGTACGTGATCACCTCAGATTTATGTATATCTGCCATGGCTTAGTGGTAAAGCACATCATCTGTGGTGTGCAGGGTCCCGGGTTCTAGTCATGTAGAGACCGGTTATTTTGTTGCTGGGAAGAACAAGGGACATTGAATATGGTGATAGTAAGGCACCTTTAACCAGTTGTGTGTGGATCTGAGCGACAGTAAGCAATGGTTATTAATTTGGAGGATCAGTATGGGTTATATAACTATGCATTAGAGGACAATACTATGCAAATGAGGTTGCCAATAGTGAATCCTGTTTATCCCCAGGGTGTGATGCAGATCCCAAGAGTGTATGTGTATAGATAGCTGGGTGCAGGACTCGAATATAGGTGAAAGCATGGGAGGGGGGTCAGGCATACTGTACGTACATTGGAGCCCTGTGCCTCGGGATTGTTCCTGCCTTAGCACGCCTAAGCTACGGATGTGTCTATACCTGCCTGGAGAAATTGGGAGGGACAACAGCAGTAGTGGAGTAGTCAAGGTGAACAAGCTGCACAGACAAGTGATAATTAGCACAATCAGCAGATTACATGGCCAGCCCACCCAAGAACACTACGCTAAAGTGAGCAAGCACCATACACACAGGTTTCTTCCACACTCTACACCACCGGTGTATACATGCGGGGACATTTCTCGATACAATCCAACCAAATGAGAAGGGCTGCAGCAGGCAACATAGACCAACATGTGCAGGAGGCTGAGGGTGGCGAGGATGTGAATGCTGCCGAACAACCCTTAGTGAGGTGATATAAGACTTTACAGACCCAGGGTAACCTATCAGGGGCTACATGAACTGGAGATAGTGGAGTGCTATGGGGTGGACAGAGACCCCCTACAGCAGCTTGTTGAGCTGTGCCAGCCACACCTGACACATCGAACAGGCCGAGGGAAACCCATCCCAGTGGGTACCAAAGTATGTGTTGGCCTAGGTGTACTAGCTACAGGTACCTCCCAAAGTAGAACTGGGGATATCATGGGGATCTCACAGGCATCTGCATCCAGAGTATTGCACCAGTTCACAGACGCCATGTCACCACATGCCAGTGAGCATGTACATGTCCTCAACACACGTGATTTGTTGACCAGCAATATGCATCTCTTCCACCAAATGGTAGACTACCCTGTGGTACTGGGTGCTATAGCCTGCATGCATGTACGCATCAAAGCACCACGGTGAGCAGGGTAGGGCCTACATTAACTGCAGGGGCATACCCTCCAACAGCTAGGCCGTATGCAATGGCCAGGGCATTAAACTGAATGTGTGTGCTGTCTGCCCTTGAAGCTATGAGATTCTGATATATGGCATCTGACAAAGCTGTACCACACCTTTGACAATATGGACATCCCCTACAGCCTCCTAGTGGGGGATGCTGGGTAACCACTGGAGTTGTGGCTGATTTCACCCATCAGCAATGCACACACCTGAACAACTACACCATAATGAGGCACATGCACAGGCAAGACATATAACTGAGCATGTGTTCTGGATGCTCAGGTCATGGTTCTGGTGTCTGGACACATCTGGTGGAGCCTTGCAGTATTCACCAGCTACATGCACCCAAATTGTTATGGTATGTGCTATACTACACAATCTGATCCTGAACTACCTGAGCTGGACTCAGTAGGCGAAAGGAGGCGTGCACAGTATGACCTGCCCTTGGCAAAGAGGCAACACATGGCATATGCACTGACACAGTAGGTACCCATGGATTTCACCCTCTTTGACTCACACAGACAGTACAAGGGATGCCAAACATGGCACTACCTGTGCTCAGCCATGTATAGGAAGTGCACTGTGTGCATCCAACATAGGCAGCCCTCCAGCACCATCCTCAGGTCTGGAACACCCCCAAGGTAAGTCAATCAGCCTACCAATTGTAAGTTGCATTAGAATGTGTATTTACCTGTTGCTATGGTATGGATGTGAGCATACAAGGGAATTTGGTAGCCGACTGTTAGGGCAGCAGACAGTACACATCCATAGTGGCACCATGACATCTGTAGCACATACCGGGGTCACAATAGTAGCCAGTAGTACACCGGGTGTCCTAACCCACTGCAGGTTATGGGCTGAACATCATGTGTACAGCCCACACAAGTCTCATACAGCTGGACAGGTGTAGACCAATACAGACAAATGCTATACAATGGCCTCTGGATATGCCCAATGGATGACCCCAACCCCCACAAGCACACACACAGACTACAGCAGGCCAGGCAGTTGGATGTAGGTTGTGAAGGCTAGGACGTCTGAAACCACTATGCTGGTAATTAAAGCCAGGATCTGACGTACACAGGTATGCCTCCAACCAGCAATATAGGTAGGTCCACACACTGAAATGGAGTACCTGGCATACAGTACAGTAGTAGCAAATGTGTACAACTGTCAGCTGTGCCCCCCTTCCAACGTACATATGTGAGAGTCATGTGCGCCACCCCTGGTGCTGTGTAGGACTGTGGATACAGTTGGATGTCCCCCCACGCTGTACAGAAATGTAGCAACAGTCAATGCCACATGACCATTAGCTACCCCGCAAACACAGCATGCCACCTGTTGGTATACAACGCAGGGGTCGGCACCACAGTACTGACTATCTGGACATGTGACACATGCGATCCAGTTGACCATACTGGGCATGCTCAGACACATGAAGGTATGACGGTAATGTCAGTCGACAACATGCATAACAGTCATACTGGGCATGCTCACAAACTGAAACACAGGACGGCCAGGTCTGCAAACACCAGTGGTCCAGACATATCTGCCAGTACATTGCTATACTGTTGGATGACTGTGCTGTATAGTATGTGTGTGGTACTGTCTATTGTCTGTATATATGCCATGGTGTAATGGTAATTCACATGAGCTGTGTGCGCAGGGTATTGCTACCAACACATGCAAAGGACAGTTCTTTGTTTGGGGCCAGAACAACGCCTTTGAATACGGAGTGGGTAAGGCACATTCCAGCAGGTGGGAGTGGTTGTGCGTGGGTTTGCGTGGTGTTAAGCACTGCTGACCTCTGGTTACAGCTCCTTATACTTGTTTAGACTCCACATTTCTTTAATATTGCAATACTTGCATACTGGTAGACAAACACGCTTACACCCACTCGCTCACTCACTTGCACATGCACCGACATTGGTGCTTCCATTTGTCACTCACGCTGGGTGGGCGTGATCCCTTCTGATGCCTATTACATCGGACTACATGATTACAATATCGGGTATGGCTAACCATTAGGTGACGGCAGGCGTTCGACTGTACGGAATCGGCGGCCTGTACAGTGACATAATCATATTATATGTGTGTTCTTCATACAATCTGCTCCAATCTGGCTGATACATGGGAACCGATACTCTGCAATGCTGACATGTAAATGTTTTTTGGGAAATGCATCTCTATGCCGGGTCATGCTACCGCATACCTATTGTAGGTTTTTCACCTTTTAAATTGGCTGACGTGAGACTCTAGGAGTAACACCTTTCCCACTTTGCATGGGACAGTCCCTAATTGGGCATATGTGTCATGCGAGAATACTCTAGCCATAGCGAATGTCCTGATTAGAGGACATTATTATATTCTACTTGTCTGTAATAGTTGCATGTAATGGTTATTGTATACATGACACGTCGATATGTTATGTGAAGTAGCATAAACAACTTGACTGCTGCTAGACTAAGCTTTGATTTGTGCTAATATGTATATTTCTGTACTATGCATGGCTGTAGGTATGCTCTGACCTGGTATGTCTGACATTTCTACAGAACAGGTCCCACTTTGGCCATTTGGAAAGGTGGCAGCCCTATAGGACCTATATGTAGAGCTGTCACGTCTGGCAAGGCAACACATACCCACAGCCAGTAGTAAACTGACTACTTCACCGCTTTGCATACGTTAAGGTTATTCTTTAAGAATTATAGTTGCTAATACTGTTTCCTATAACATGTAGCTGTTTCAGATACAACAAAATCATTTTATGACACCACTGCACACAATATATGAACTCTTTTCCCAAAATCACAGGCCATGTGCCATAACATTCATTTTGCAGGACGCAACTGCCCAGAGTGGAGTGTCCCTCACAAAGGCGAACAGGTGGT